>NW_022589704.1:49361003-49519765 GCF_004348235.1 Phoca vitulina
AAGGAAGGAAGGAAGGAAGGAAGGAAGGAAGGAAGGAAGGAAGGAAGGAAGGACAAATGAACAAAAGAAATTCTTTTGAAAGAATATCTATTCTTCTCAAACTACTCCAAAAAATAAAAGAGGAAGGAAAGTTTCCAAATTAATTCTATGAGGACAGCATTACCCTGATACCAAAACCAGACAAAGACACTACAAAAAATAAAAAAAGAATCATAGGCCAGTATCTCTAATGAATATGGTTGCAAATATCCTCAACAAAATATTAGCAAAGCTAATCCAACAACACATTGAAAAGATCATTCACTTTGATCAAGCAAGATTTATTCCTGGGATGCAAGGGTGGATCAATATTCACAAATCACTCAACATGGTACATCATATCAACAAGAGAAAGGATAAAAACCATATGATCATTTCAGTAGATGCAGAAAAGGCATTTGACAAGGAGCAACATCTATTTATGATAAAAAAAACTCAACAAAACAGGTTTAGATGGAACATACAACATTATTAAGGCCATATGTGAAAAAAACACAATTAATGTCATGTTTAATGGTGAGAAACAGAGCTTTACCCCTAAAATCAGGAACAGATAAGGATTTCCACTCTTGCCACTTTTATTCAACATCATATTGGAAGTCCTAGCCACAGCACTCAGACAAGAGAAATAAAAGGCATCCAAACTGCTAAAGAAGAAGTAAAAATTTCTTTACTTCTTCTATACTTGCAAATGATATGATAGTATATATAGAAAACCCTATAGACTTCACCCAAAAAATACTAAAACTGATAAATGAATTCAGTAAGTTCACAGGATATAAAACATAAAGAAATCTGTTGCATTTCTATACACTAATAATGAAGCAGCAGAGATATCAATAGAACAATCCCATTTACAATTGCACCAAAAAGAACAAAATATCTAGGAATAAACTTTCCAAAAAGGTAAAAGACTTGTCCTCCAAAAATTATAAAACACTGATGAAGAAAATAGAGGACAACACAAATGAATGGAAAGATAGTTCAAACTCATGGACTGGAAGACTCGATATTGTTAAAATGCTCATACTCTCTGAAGCAATCTACAGATTTAATGCAATCCCTATCAAAATACAAAAAGCATTTTTCACAGAACTAGAACAAATAATCCTAAATGGAACCACAAAAGACCCCGAATAACCAAAGCAAACTTGAAAAAGAAAACAAAACTGAAGGTATCACAATTTCAGATTTCAAGATATATTATAAAGCAGTAGTAATCAAATCAGCATGGTACTGGCACAAAAACAGATACATAGGTCAATAGAACAGAATGGAGAGCCTAGAAGTAAACCCACAATTATATGGTCAATTAATCTTCAACAAAAGAGGCAAGAATATGGAATGGGAAAAGACTGTCTCTTCAACAAATGATGTTGGGAAAACTGGACAGCTACACTCAAAAAGAATGAAACTGGACCAATTTCTTATACCATACACAAAAATAAAATGGATTAAACACCTAAATGTGAGACCTGAAACCATAACAATCCTAGAAAAGAACACAGCCAATAATTTCTCTCACATCGGCTATAGTAACATTTTTCTATGTAAGTCTCCTGAAGCAAGGGAAACAAAAGCAAAAATAAACTATTAAATCAAAATAAAAAGCTTCTGCACAGCAAAGGAAACAATCAAAACTGATGTTTTTGATTTCTTTAATAAAATATAAATATGATTAAACAAATGATCAGTATTGTCTAAATAAAATCTGAAAACTTTCAATTTTGAATAATGACTAGTGAGTATGAAAAACAAAAAAAATCTTTAACAATCTTTAATTCCAAAAAAATCTGTGTAACTCATTTGAATTTAAAAAATCAGTATCCAATCCAAAAACTAAAAGTAATGAGCATTGGCTTAAAAAATATTCCTAACAAAACACTGCTTACTATATAGAGATTAAAATTTCATAAACATTCCATTATTTTGTTTTAACATCAAATTATATCAGTATACAAGCTACATTTTATTATACTGGTTACAGACATTATGAAAAAAATCACTGTGTCACACCACATAAAACCAAGAGAGGGATTCTAAAACACCATGCTGGGCCACTTCCTTGTAATAAAATAGTCCTGATAAATAGTGTCAGTTTTATACAGCCAAACAAATTTTGGTCTCTAATTTACTGAATGTCCTCGTACCTAAAGTTAACTTCAAGAGTGCAGTTTCCCTTCACACCATGTAGAGTTTTATCCATTTCATCATATGAGTACAGGAGAACTTTAATACTTACGACAAAACATTTTAGCTACCTTTGCTCTACAATTTAGGGCCTAAAAGTTACAAAGCAGAGAGCTAAAGACTAAACTGTCAACATGTTTTATTTGTGATTTTTTTTTAAGTTGAATACATTGCTTACATTTTAAAATGAGCAAACTTTTTTTTAAACATAAAAAAATCTTCATTTTTACTTTTCTTGGTGGGGGGACAAAAAGGAAGATCTCTAGGAATGAACCACATTCCTACCAGGCCCCTTTTCATAGGAACTCCATTTCTCCAGTTCCCCCAGCACATCCAGGCATCCTCCACATGGTGCCCCTATCTGCCCAGCCTCAGGAGGAATCTGAGTTTGTGATTCCTGGCCTGGAACCCAAGGCTGAAGTTTCTTCTTCTGTACCCAGCAACTCCCATGGACCATCTCTCCCAGACTCTCACTACCTCCTCTTGGCTGCCCTTCTCCTGGGTGTACAGGGAAGCTAAGAGAAGGAGGATCGGACACTGCAAAGCCAGAAAGAGTGACCAAGAAGGACACAAGCCAAGTAAATGAAGTCAACTGCCTGCCCAGACACCACACACTCTCATCACCAGCTTCCTTCTTGCTGCCAAACCTAAAATAACTGGAGCACATTTACACAAATGTTTTAAGTGCTTATTGTAGAACAGCCACAGGTGCAGGTCCTTCAGGAATAATCTTATGAATAGCATGGCTTCAAGTGTAAGGCAATATTTGCTTTTCTGCTTGCTTCACATTGCCAAAAACTCCTGGCACAGGAGACAAGGTCTTTCTTTTGATAATTACAGACTGATGTTTTTAATTGTCAGGACTGGGAAAGATAACACCATGCCTTGAATAAGTTTTATTCAAAGTATAATGATGAATGGTATCTAATCTTTTACTTTCCTATTTCAATACGATCAAAATCAGAAAGCATAGAGCACAAGAAAGAGGTAAATATATTTCATGATTGAGGTAAAATGCAATCAAGAAAAACTAATCTGCTGCCCTCTACCACTTCTCCTTTTAGCTAAGCTCAGATACTGCTTTTACTCCTTCCTCTTCCTCCTCAATAGTAATCATAGTGATGATATTTACATTAACAATACTCGCAGTAACAACAGGAACTACCCATATTTGGGTACTTACTCCATTCCAGAAAATGTGTTAAATATATGATATGCATTAGCTCAGTGTACCCTTAAAAGATAAGTACTATTATCATCATTTTAGAGATAAAGAAACTGAACTTTGGAGAGTTTCAGTATTTTGCCCAGGGTCACAGTACTAGTAAGTGTTGGAGGTAGCCTTCTAATACAGGCCTGACTCCAAAGTCCACACTTTCAACCAGTGTAGGATAACCAGGGTATTTTGCCTGTAAGATGCATATTCCCTCTTTGCTTCTAGGGCTTGTAACTTTAACTCTATGATTCTCACCCAAAGGTATACCTCACAGCTCTCCATATTGACTCCTAAATATGACAGTCAGCCTTTTCCTCATTTCCATACTATTACGGAATTTCAGTTCCAAGTTAACAATGAGTGGAAAAGTACATGTAAGAATTCTAGCTAAGATGTAGCAAACCTACCCACGAATATGTGCCTTACAAATACATCCCTCTGCACATACTGAACCTCGAAAGGACCTTAAGATTTTGTTCCTAGAAGGGGAGGTCTTTTTTGGGGTCTCAATTGAGATTAATGACCTGTCAGTCTTTTTCTAATGCAGGAAGGCATTTTTAAAATGTTAAACAGAAGAGTCCAATTGCTTAATTTACCAAGTATATTTTCTCTTTGCACCATTTTTGTTCCTACACAGTTGGGGATTCTTGACTGTCTAAAAAAAAATTCTTTACCAGTGAGATAAAAGATATTCCTATTATTCATACAGACCTAAGGCAATAGAAAGAGTAAAGTGTAATGACAGAATACATAGTGATACATTGTTGTGCCTTATCAAAAGAAAAAGAGGGAATTTAATATCATTTTCTTTGTCTGATCTCTAAACCCAGAAATATTTGCTGGTGGGAGGAAAGAAGTTATATCCCATGGTTCTACTCAAAGAAATCCACTATGTCAATGCAGGCTGAAAATAAAGTCTGGTAGACCTGCTGTTACAGCTGACCTCTGACTTTCCAGATCTTGTGGGCCACTTTCTTCATTCTTTCACCTCTTTATGGCCATTTAAATAAGACCTGATTGATTGTAATATTTCTAGTTTTTATAACTACAGAAAGCAGTAAAAGCGACAAAGTTTTATTAACAGCTCATCAGCTGGAATACCTGCCCTAAATCTAGCTTGCAGGAAAAAAAAAAAAACTAGATTTCTGTAACTCTGAGTATTCTGTGTCTTTTCCATACGTTACATGCACCTAAAAAATGCCAACATTGCTCAAGAAGCCCCTTTGTCTCTGGAGGCATGATGAGCTGAAGAGGAGACCCCCTCCCTGTCGGACATATAACTTGAAATTGACATGAAAAGAGGACCTAGATTTTATACTTTCATGACTGTTTAATTTGTTGAATAGATTTTCAGGAAACGTAAACACTCTATTGCTCTCCTATGAACTGTACAGCAGCCCTAGCTTTTCCCGAGCCTTTCTGTGTCTTTGGATATTAATGAGATCGAAGTTCCTGACTCGCTGATTGTACCTGACCTAAGCAACCAGACAGCCACCAAGGGCTTTCTCTAATACTCTGAGGACATCCAGAGGGCATCTTACAGATGCACGCCATCCATCCCGTTTCTAACCTTCCCAGGAAATCCTGAGTGCCAGGTCCCCTGGACTCCTACCAGCGTTCCTCTATGTACCATTTTTGAAGGTCTTGCACCCTCACAATCTCAAATAATTCCAATTTCCATACAAAAGTAAACAGAATGCCCTTTTCTCCCTCTCAGAAATAGTTTGTCATCCCAGTACCTGCACTGCTGATTTCCCTAATTCTGCTACATTCTCTCATGAAATCTGTCTTGTCAGCTTGTGCTGGAAAGGAGGGGCTCAGAAATCAGAGCTGGGAAAACATAAACCAGACTATCCTTCCCACTGTTCTTTGCCATCCTTCTCTTATCCTTCTTCCTCATGAATTGAGGATAATTTTCCTAGAAAAGTCATCCCTGGAAAGACAATCTACTCCTACACCAAAAGACATCCAGGATCCACTTAACTAGCACATTATTAGACATGTTAATAGGTCTGAATGAACCTCACTTACAACTCAACTGCGGCCTCTATTATTTAATACCAGTTCAAATAGTGAGGTATGATTGTATTAACTGATGAAGCATGCATCATCAATACACTCATCTCACCATGCCACACTACTTACAAAATTATGTCTATTTTTAAGTTCTTACTCAAGGCACACCTTTCTTTAACCTTTACCGAAGTCTGATTTTTACACTGATTATAGGACCTCTATTGTATTACTTAGTCTTACTTGGAGGACTTGTGTAGAAATAGGTTTTTGTCATTAGAATGTGAGTCCCTGATTGCAACATTCCTTTATTACTCATTTCTGCATTCCCCACGACGTCTAACACAATACCCTGCATTTAGTAAGCACTCAAGTTAATATTATTGTCACACAAGTAGTTACCAAGGGTTTACTTTACAAGCCAAGTATCTTCCTAATGGTAATACCACTTTCTTACTTCTGGTTTCCAACAAGGCTATTAACAACTTTAATGTGACCAGAATTTATTCAGATATTATAATGACCTAACACTAGATCTGCCTAGGTCTCTCTGTTATTGGTACATACCAATTTGAATGCAGGATTAAGTGATTTCTCAAAAGCAGGGCAAAAATTCAAGATACTATCCTTGCTATAAAACACTGAAATGTTTAAACCATATTTTCACCTCACAGCATGCTCTTACTTTTAATGTACTTAAATTCTTTGTTCTTTATACATTGATAATATTCCTAGGTTAACCATAACCCTATTTTATTATCCTCTTTATTCTACATTCTGTTATTATGACCAGTTTCTTTACAATAAGTCCTTGGCTCTTAGTTCACCTCTAGCTTGATTTTTCTTGTACTTTTGTTCATCATATACAACTAAACAAACCTATATAAACTCATTCTGTAGCAGAATGATTTAATGAAAATCTTGTGTGGCACAACAATCTCATTGAGCATCTAATGGTAGCTACTTTTCTTGGTAGTAAATTAATTGTTGACAGTTGAGAATATTCCCCCCCCTCCCTCCTGAGAAAGGAAAGAGTTTTGGATCAGAATATCTAAATGATCATTACGAGAGTTGAGTGAATTGGCCACTGATTATGGAAAATTAGGCTTAAGACAGAGTTAGGCAGGATTGTCTAGATTGGGCATGGCTCTAGGAATTGGGGACTGGTGGCCAGACATGACCAATATAATTGGATCCCCCCAAAATAGGAAAAGAAATGGGAAGGTATTGTTTCCTCATGTGCCAGAGTCTTATACTCCTCAAATGTGGGGCCCTGAGCTTGCAGGACTTCAAGTGGGAGGCTATATGAAATCCTATGGAGTATTGATACCAGGCATAGCACACTCAGAGGTAGTGAGGGCCTATACTGAGGTCATGTACATAAGGAAGAAAGCCATTTATCAACCAAGCCACTGGTCTTGAACCAGGAGCACCTTTGCAGTCTCCCTGATGGACCAATGACCATATGCCTCTCCCCAATTTTTCTGGACTACAATCCCTGAGTTCTTGGCATAATCTAAAAAAGGAAGATGGTTGTTCTATAAACTTGACCTCAACTCAATAAAAGCCCAAAACTACATCTGTTGTGATTTTCAAAACTAAAGAAATGTAACTTCATAACTTCCTTGCACTTCAACTCTTGTAGAACTGTATGTGTTATGTTGTATTAGTTCAACAATTCTGACTGGTTAATAAGCACCTAGGTCTCTCCGTGTAAAGCCACTTGATACTTTAGTAGTCATTCAAAATTTTCATTCCATGCCTAAAATCCAACCGAGATAACAGAAGGCAAGCATTAGTAGCCCAGACTGTTTGCTGCTAAGCTTCAGGGGTCTGATGATGAATTGAGATTAACTGGATCAGCATGCAATGGAATGCAATATCATTAACAAGAGGTATAGATCAAGTTGAAGATTCCCAGACTTTTATAGGATGGCTAATAATAGTCCATGCTACACCAGGAGATGTCTAATCACAGGTGGAAAAAAAAACTAGTAACATCATGGAACTAAGTTTGTGGAAAACCAATAGGCATCAATGAAGCACAAGTAATCACAAACTTGATTTAATGCACTATTATAAACTATTAAATTGGAGATTCTTTACATTTGCCTGAGACAGCACAGATGATGGATTACAGAATGATGCTGAGTTACATAGCGAACACTTTATGTATCCAGCTCTAAGGATAAGGGCTTAGTGAAATTCCTGACTGTACATTATCATTACTTAGGGAGCCTTTAAAAATTACAAAAGCTTAGGGCCTTTTTCAATTGTCTTGGATAGGTCAAAGGCACAATTGTCTTGGATAGGCCAAAGGCACAAATCCCCCAATTCCTTTAAATTCCTTTAAAAGCTGCCCAGATGATTCTAACATGTAGCTGTGGTAAGAAATGGCAAAAAAAAAAAAAAAAAAAAAAAAACTGGAAGAGTAGAGAGAGTCAATATGATGCCTCTCCAATGCCAAAAAATGTAAAGTATCTGAGGTTTAACCTACTTGCAAGCTAACAAATTAGCCTGCCAGTTTCATAGATGCTGGCAGAAGACACAACTCCTTGGTCAGACACAAAGCAATAGCAGAGTATCAGAAGTTTTTAGAGATTGCACCAATTCCACAATTTCCAGAAAGCACTGCAAAAGAGCCAGGTATGTTGCCTTATTGGGAAGCATGCCTGACCTTAGCAAATTTGGACTTTTTTTTTAAAGGACAAAGTATGTCTGCCTTTTGCTCTGTAGGATAACATTGTCTTTATTTTACTGGACAGTTCAGGATGATTGTACTAACTGTGCCCTCTACTCCAGAGGAATATGAGGAAATACCATCACTTACCTTCCAAGGCTATCATAATGTAACTGTCCTTGAAAAGATGTATGGCAATGTGAGAAACCCATGGAGCATTGTGTCCCCAAAATATCCACCCCAAGTTTCTACACGGTCTTGGCTTCCAGTGAATTTTCCAATAAGTACACTACTCTGTCGGCCACTCTAATTAATCCCATTGAAAGATACTGACACAAAAATTCATTAAGTTTGTCTCATACAGCATTTATTTAAGACTCACAACATGAGCCAGGAAGCAGGGTGAGACCTACACTACCACAGCTGAAGATATTCCCTAAACCATCAAGTGATATTATGGACAGCCAGGTGGCTTTCTCCTTAAGTTTCCATATTGGCCTTTTCACCTCACCTTAGGTATAAATTACAGGCTTAGTAGGTTGTACCAACAATTACACAAATTCTTTCTTGGTCCACAAGTACATCTAGAATAATTCTATCATCCTTAACAACTCTGTCTAATGAGTTGAGGCTAACCTGAACATCTTTCAGGGCCAAGGTAATGTCATTAATTACTTAGCTAAAGGCAGGAATAAATTTTCCTCCACCGTTTTAAGTGGTTTACTCCTATTGCAGAAATACCCACTAAATGAGTCCATTATTCCTCTAAGAAGCTCCTTCTAACTCCACAAAACCAGTGTGTCACATGTCAATAGCTACAATTTACCTTTCCTTCCTATAATCTCCTATGTGCACCCAGACCATTCATCTAGAAGGATCAGCCCAAAAGAGTTATAAGCATTTTTAACCAAACTTACAGAGACCCATTTTCGTCTGTATGTGTCACTGTAGAGGGACTTAGTGAGCTATTGGTCTACCAAATGCTCATCCATCCTTAACATCTAGGACCATGTCAATGCAACAAGAGAATCCAGGTAACTGAGTCAGAATTAAGCCTAAATCCCTTAGACCTTACTTTTAGCAAGAGTACCATCCAGGGAGTATACCAGCCAGGGTTACAGTAAATAAAATTTATCTTACACAGATACAGTCAGAGCCAAAACTCTGAATTTTCAAAGTAAGTCTTAACAAATGACCACTTTTTTTTGCTCTGATCTTACTTAACCCAGGAAGCAGTCAAGAGGAGAAAATCTGCTTCTGGGGACAGCCAACATTTAGTCAATGAAGTTCATTACTAAGATGTGTAGACCAGGAAAAAGTGAGACAGTGAGAAATCTTTTTGAGTTTAATTTTGAGGGGGCCATTTTATACTATCAAATGCATGTAGATGATAGGGAGCATGGAAGAAATACCTTAACTATTAACCCACTGCTGAGGGGCAGTTGCAATGAAAGGAGTACTGCTTGCTGCAAATGGCCTGCAAAGCTAAAAAGATGACATGGATAATTTTCAAGTCCCCCAATAATAATGGTCATAGTCAGCTGATGAGACTGAAGTGCTGCACCATAACCCAAAGTAGTATTAAAAGCAGTGAGGCTTCAGTGAAAGTCCAAAGAGTGGTCAAAGGTCTGATAGTCAATATGCCAAAGCAAAAGGAGCTGTATGCAAGAAGAGCTCCATCGCTGTGAGACAAATGAGTCAGCTTCTGGCAGGAGTCACAAATCTGACTACAGTGTATCAGAACATACAGTCTTTACCCGGAGCCCAATCTGTGATGATGGATGTGTGGTCCTGTCCAGAATGATGGGTCTAGATAACAACACTGGCAATCTGGATGGTGCAGACTTGATCATCAGCGTAATTCTAGTGAATCTCATCAAATTAACAGTCCCTTACAATGAATATCTACATAATGAGCCAGCCAATTCAATCGTCAGCTACTATCCGCTTCTACAGTTTGTGGCCCCAAAGAGAACTGCCTTTTATTTGCCAGTCTTTCAAGTGGCAGACCAGATAGCAAGGACTGCAGCATTCTTAAATATACTCTTTCTATTTGACAAGGTTTGTTGGGCCCCTCCCACCTTACTAGTCACTGAGTCTAAGTCAACCTATCCTGAAAGAAAATATCAGGCTAGAGAATCACAAAGTGCCCTGAGGCCGGTGTTAAGCTTCAACAGGAGCCCAGTAAAAAGCTCATAGCTGCTTTTCCAAAGAGGTTTGCCTGGTAGCCCTGTCAGAGAGGCTAGAGTCCAAAACCCTAATTGGTACCACTGGTAAAGGCTGCCTCCTTTTACCAAAGATTACACCAGGCAAAATCATTAGTCAGACACTTATACCTCAAAGGAGTCATTACAGTTGTGGGACCCCAAAGATGCTAACACCTCTCCCCAAATATGACTCTCCCACATTGGGAGAATCCCCTCTAGGATGTGATAGAAAAATACAAATATAATACCTATTCTTCTGAAACTGTTCCAAACAATAGAAATGGAAGGAAAACTTCCAAACTCGTTTTATGAGGCCACCATTACCTTGATCCCAAAACCAGACAAAGACCCCAACAAAAAGGAGAATTACAGACCAATATCCTTGATGAACATGGATGCAAAAATTCTCACCAAAATACTAGCCAATAGGATCCAACAGTACATTAAAAGGATTATTCACCACGACCAAGTGGGATTTATCCCTGGGCTGCAAGGTTGGTTCAACATCCTCAAATCAATCAATGTGATATAATACATTAATAAAAGAAAGAACAAGAACCATATGATCCTCTCAATAGATGCAGAAAAAGCATTTGACAAAGTACAGTATCCTTTCTTGATCAAAACTCTTCAGAGCATAGAGATAGAGAGTACCTACCTCAATACCATAAAAGCCATCTATGAAAAACCCACAGCGAATATCATTCTCAGTGGGGAAAAACTGAGAGCTTTCCCCCTAAGGTCAGGAACATGGCAGGGATGTCCACTTTCACCACTGCTATCCAACATAGTACTAGAAGTCCTAGCCACAGCAATCAGACAACAAAAAGAAATAAAAGGCATCCAAATCAGCAAAGAAGAAATCAAACTCTCACTCTTTGCAGATGATATGATACTTTATGCGGAAAACCCAAAAGACTCCACCCCAAAACTGCTAGAACTCATAAAGGAATTCAGTAACGTGGCAGGATATAAAATCAATGCACAGAAATCAGTGGCATTCCTATACACTAACAACAAGACAGAAGAAAGAGAAATTAAGGAGTCAATCCCATTTACAATTGCACCCAAAACCGTAAGATACCTAGGAATAAATCTAACCAAAGAGGCCAAGAATCTGTACTCAGAAAACTATAAAATACTCATGAAAGAAACTGAGGAAGACACAAAGAAATGGAAAAACGTTCCATGCTCATGGTTTGGAAGAACAAATACTGTGAAGATGTCAATGTTACCTAGAGCAATCTACACATTTAATGCAATCCCTACTGAAATACCATCAACTTTTTTCAAAGAAATGGAACAAATAATCCTAAAATTTGTATGGAACCAGAAAAGGTCCCAAATAGCCAGAGGAATATTGAAAAAGAAAAGCAAAGCTGGTGGCATCACAATTCCGGACTCCAAGCTCTATTACAAAGCTGTCATCATCAAGACAGTATAGTACTGGCACAAAAACAGACACATAGATCAATGGAACAGAATAGAGAGCCCAGAAATGGACCCTCAACTCTATAGTCAACTAATCTTCGACAAAGCAGGAAAGAATGTCCAATGGAAAAAAGACAGTCTCTTCAATAAATGGTGTTGGGAAAATTGGACAGCCACATGCAGAAGAATGAAACTGGACCATTTCCTTACACCACACACAAAAATAGACTCAAAATGATGAAAGACCTAAATGTGAGACAGGAGTCCATCAAAATCCTAGAGGAGAACACAGGAAGCAACCTCTTCGACCTCAGCCACAGCAACTTCTTCCTAGAAACATCGCCAAAGGCAAGGGAAGCAAGGGCAAAAATGAACTACTGGGACTTCATCAAGATAAAAAGCTTTTGCTCAGCAAAGGAAACAGTCAACAAAACCAAAAGACAACCGACAGAATGGGAGAAGATATTTGCAAATGACATATCAGATAAAGGGCTAGTATCCAAAATCTATAAAGAACTTATCCAACTCAACACCCAAAGAACAAATAATCCAATCAAGTAATGGGCAGAAGACATGAACAGACATTTTTCCAAAGAAGATATCCAAATGGCCAACAGACACATGAAAAAGTGCTCAACATCGCTCGGCATCAGGGAACTCCAAATCAAAACCTCAATGTGATACCATCTCACACCAGTCAGAATGGCTAAAATTAACAAGTCAAGAAACAACAGATGTTGGCGGGGCGCGGGGATGGGGAGAAAGGGGAACCCTCCTACACTGTTGGTGGGAAAGCAAGCTGGGGCAGCCACTCTGGAAAACAGTATGGAGACTCCTCAAAAAATTGAAAATAGAGCTACCCTATGACCCAGCAATTGCACTACTGGGTATTTACCCCAAAGATACAAATGTAGGGATCCGAAGGGGTACATGCACCCCAATGTTTATAACAGCAGTGTCCACAATAGCCAAACTATGGAAAGAGCCAAGATGTCCATCGACAGATGAATGGATAAAGAAGAGGTGGTATATATATACAATGGAATATTATTCAGCGATCAAAAGGAATGGAACTCTTGCCATTTGCAATGACGTGGATGGAACTGGAGGGTATTATGCTGAGCAAAATAAGTCAATCAGAGAAAGACATGTATCATATGACCTCACTGATGTGAGGAATTCTTAATCTCAGGAAACAAACTGAGGGTTGCTAGAGTGGCGGGGGTTGGGTGGGATGGGGTGGCTGGGTGGTAGACACTGGGGAGGGTATGTGCTATGGTGAGCCCTGTGAATTGTGTAAGACTCTTGAATCACAGACCTGTACCTCTGAAACAAATAATACATTATATGTTTAAAAAAAAAAAAAAAAAAAAAGAGGAAGAAGAAGATAGCAGGAAGGGAAAAATGAAGGGGGAGAATCAGAGGGGGAGACAAACCATGAGAGACCATGGACTCTGAGAAACAAACTGAGGGTTCAAGAGTGGAGGGAGGTGGGGGGATGGGTTAGCCTGGTGATGGGTGTTAAAGAGGGCACGTACTGCATGGAGCACTGGGTGTTATACGCAAACAATGAATCATGGAACACTACATCAAAAACTAATGATGTAATGTATGGTGATTAACAAAACATAATAAAATTTTTTAAAAAAAGAATGAGAGATGAACCATGAGAGACTACGGACTCTGAGAAACAAACAGGGTTTTAGAGGGGAGGGGGGGAGGGGGATGGGTTAGCCCGGTGATGAGTATTAAGGAGGGCACATACTGCATGGAGCACTGGGTGTTATACGAAAACAATGGATCGTGGATCACCACATCAAAAACTAATGATGTATTGTATGGTGACTAACATAAAAAAAAAAAGTCAAAAAAAAAAAAAAAAAACCCACATCAATTCCTACTATTAATTCAGATGTAAAAGACCTGCCAACAGTACACTGAATTATACCAAACGGCCTACAGGGTAATGTTAGTAACCTCCCTGACTATGAACACTATGCAAACCACATAATTTGAGTTCAGAAACCCCTCTCCCCCAAGAGTAAAATGCTAACTTGGGTGCTTGTATCTAACATAATTATACAAGTCCCTCTCCTACCCAAAGTTTCCCAGCATACTTGGATGGTTGCATGTGGCCTCCATCCCCCCTTTAGACAGCAAGACATTGGCCTCACACCTGATCACCTCTATTTAAGTCTTAAAAATGCTAAGGTCAGAGCAGAGGAAAAGGAGGTTTTTGCCTGATTTTAACAAAAAGGCTAGGTTTCTAGATTGATGGGGCCAACTTCAAAAATGTATTTATGATTCTTTGGGTGACTTTCATTTTCCAATTGTTCACCTTAGCATAAATCTAGCTCCAGGGCAGTAAAAGCCCAAATACAAGTCAATTATTCATCTATGGTTTCCCATGGGAGTTTCTCTTTTTTCAGGGACATCTCTCCAAGAGTACTAAAACTTCCTTGTAGCAGTTGGTACCCAGTGGGGTTGGGGGTGAACAGAGCTTTTACTGCAGTCTCTAAATGGATAATAGAGTAGCATATTTGGTAGCAGGAGGAGTTGAACGATAAGACAGCCAGCTGCTGCCATTATTCCTTAACAAGTATTGCATGCCAAAACAAGGTTTAACCCCAGCTGAATTTCTAACCATTTGTCTGGTTTCTGCCCCCAGTGGTCACAGATGACCCTCTTTGCACACTCCGTGCACGAATGCATTTCTGTAAATACTGTATGAAAGGGAGTGGGATTTCTGCCCACCCAGAGAAAATCTTGCTACTAGTTGGTATAATGAAGCACACCAAAAACAAAGACTTTCATATTGACAAGGAAGTTCTCCCACCTGGAGAAAATATAGCAACAACCAGGACACCTTTTAAAAGAGCAACAGATTGGAAGCCTACATGAGGTTTCTATGGGTAGGGTTAAAATAAATTGGATGTAATTGAACTGTTTAAACAAATGTTATATGAAGTAACTGCACCTCCATTACCTGAATGTATCCTTAAAATGGATATTATGTCTGACTAGGGAACACTTACTCTACCTGATATTTTAAATAGAAGATAGATAAAATTGCCCTTAAGCTAGTATTAATTGGCCATGCTAAATGGGAGCCTTTGGAATTGCCTGAGCCTATATATTGTCAATTTGAAGCAACACGGGATACCTGGTAAGAAAAACTACTACACCTTTATCCACTGACATGTTAAAAACAAGAGTATTGATACAAACTAATTCTGTATTACCACCCTATGAGGGCTGTGAAAAAGGCAGATGGCTTATGGATACTTACCATAGATTATCACAGTTTGAACAAAGTAGTAGCATCTATAGCCTCAGCAGTTCTGGACATGATATTAGAAATGCAAAAGATATAACAGGTCAAAGGGCATTGGTTTTCAGTGACTGATGTTGCTAATGCATTCTTTCAACCCCGATTTTAAAAGAGTCAACTGCACTACGCATTCACATGGGAAGGGTCTCAATTTACATTTACTGGTTTGTCACAGGGCTATTTGAACTCTCCCATTTACTATCATAATTTGGTTTAAAAAGAGCTGGATTTAATGCAGGTTTCAAGTGTCATCATACACTTAATTGAAGACATAATATCACCACCATTTAAGGAGCTGTCTTTAAACCTATTTTCTGGCATTTGGCCTATAACCACACCCTCGATTTCTCCTTATTATAAGGCAATCAACTAGTGGATCATTTATTGCCTACTTGACCATAAGTTGCTTAATATGCTCACAACCAACACCTATGGATTTTCCTCAGGTCTCATTAACTGGCCTATAAGACCCTCATCCCTTCTCTTCCAGAAAACATGGTCTCTATCAGCATCTGATCCTTGACAACTAAAACTGTCAAAGATCTGAGCGGTTATCTTACTTGAATGCTAACATGTCTGCCTGACTCCATGGATGCTAGAAGACATGAAACTCCTGGGTCAGGGGCAAAGGACATTATTAAAACTCACAGCAACAGCAGCCGCCAGAGTATGAGCATGTTCTTTTCCCAGTTCCCTAAGCCCCAACTCCCATATGGTCACAGAAAGAATGCCAGGTGACACCTGCACACTGTGGACTGCATTATAGGAAAACAACTATGAACTTAAGGAACGCAAGACTTTTATAATGAACAGTAAAACCATGCCTATTCATTTGCTCCAGAAGTCAAAATTATCTTCATTTTATTGAAAAGTACAGCTGACCTTAGCTATGCAGGAAGATTCTATCTCTACTTCCAAGGCTGTAAACAACCCTTTTCTTTGCTCCAGTGCGAGACACTATCTGCCTACTCACTCTACAAACAACCTTGAAAAGATACTCTGGAACAAATATAGTCAGTGCCTCTGCTAGCAAGGCATGCTGAGATGCACAGATACTTATCTTACAATAACACTAAGTTTTGCCAAGCCAATGCCCCATCAAATTGGCTAATACAGGAAGCTAATCCCAACTCCATGAATTATGTTCCCCATCCTTTTTGTGAACAAAAGCCTTCTTTTGAAGAAAGTAAATTTTGACAATTATAACTCATTTTTTTCTGCAATAGAGAAACATGTATTCCACACGCACAAAAACATCTATTCAAAATACTTCACATGTGTTAGGACATTGACTTCTCCTATTTCTCTCTGGAAAAGTGATTCCTTGTGTTTAACAACACTGGTGAGTTCTAAATGGTCGCTCTAAAAAATGAGGTCCAGATACCCATTCACTAATGTTCTTTTTCTAAATTACTGGTCGTCTCTCTGTTTTAGCCTCCCTTCCATACATAATATTTTTGTAAAAAAATGTCTGGGGGTGCCTGGGTGGTTCAGTCAGTTAAGCGTCTGCCTTTGGCTCAGGTCACGATCCCAGGGTCCTGGGATCAAGCCCTGCACTGGGCTCCCTGCTCAGCGGAGCCTGCTTCTACCTCTCTCTCTGCCTGCCACTCTCCTACTTGTGCTCTCTCTCTCTCTCTGTCAAATAAATAAATAAAATCTTTTAAAAAAATGTCTGGATATTGCTAGAATATTGATACCATAATTTCATAAATAGAACATCTAAACATGAACAACTGCATGTGATGAGATCAAGTATTTGGGGTTTTTGAGAAAATGAAATGCTGGATTTATTCTGTAAACTTTGTGTCATTAATACTCTAACATTGAATTCTTACAGTAAAAAATTTATGTATCAGTTCAAATAATGTTTCATTTTTTCATGTATTAGAATATTTTTGACATATCCTAGGCAATTTATCCCCTTACATCTCAAGAAGAGAGACAGGTGATCCAAAGCCAGGCATGAAGGATAGGAAACAAGAGCTCTGCCTTGGCTTCCTCATCCTGTCAAATCCAGGATCTCGCTACAGTCACTAGGAATGTGACTGAGAAAACAACTCTGATACAAAGCTTTGTGGAACATGAGAAAAGACAGATCGACAATGATGGAGCTACCAAAACCATAAGATAAGTCTAAGTTTTGGGGAAGATGGTAGAGTAAGAGGATCCTAAACTCACTTTGCCCAATGGATACAACTAGATGACACCCACAGCAGTGTAAGTAATGCAGAAAAAGACTGAAGACTGGCAGAACAGGCTCTTTACAACTAAATGTAGAGAAGAGGCCACATCCATGAGGATAGGAAGGGTGGAGAGGTGTTCAGGAGCCAAACAAACCTGTAGGACCATCCATGAATAGTAAGAAATGTCACAGGTACAAAGAGAGAAGAAGAGCAGACACTTTTTCCAGGCACCCCAGGCATGAGGAAGATGAATCCTAACATGTGACTTTGAAAACCAGAGGGGCTTAACAATTAGTGGGGCATAACATCCATAACTAAAAATCAGCAGGCTCAGGTCTGCCCATAAAGAGACAGCACAATAAACAGCTCCACTGAGATACAACATAGAAACAATAGTTTCAAAAATGCATGGGGTATACAAGGAGATTTATTACTAATCTCAGAGATTGGGCTGGAGCGGCAGGGATCTTTGGGAGACTTCAAGAACAAAAGAGCTAACAAGAATCATTTTTCCCTCCCCTACCCCTTAGCCTAGATACAGGGACTCTTGCAGAAACCAGAGCAGTGCTGACATTCTCAACCTAGCTTGCTAACAGGGCACCCTGCCCCCACATGCTTCTGCAGATCTGCCCACTCCAACCCAGCAGGCCTGGGTAGCAGTTTTCCCAGGTTGCTGCAAGCCCCCTCCTACAGCAAAGGCCAAGGACCGTGCTGGAACTATGCACCCCACCCCCATGTTCTCCTGTACACCTCACCCCTCTAATACATTTTTGCCAGAGCCCATCCAAAGCAGTGCCACAAACCTGACAGTGTGCAAGCAGCAGCCCTGACAGGAACCAGATCCACTCAAAAGTAACTCCTGCCCAAGGGAGAGGATAAGATAACACATACTAGTCCAACTGCAGCCCTGCAGTAGGGGCAGACAGGTGTCTCAATACAGGCCCCAATCACCAATGAAAGCTACTCAGGGGGACAACACAGGAAAAGCATTCTGCAAATCAATGCTACTGCATCTCTGGAAAATGCCTGGTCTCATTCAATTGAAGCCCAAGGCAGCCCCAGACTGGCCCACTAACAACACAGAGACCAAATCATGCCCACAACAGCAAAGGACAGCCATTGCAGATGAAAACTGACTAAGGGAGCTCATCAACACCATCAAGCATAATAACATGAATTATAGAAATTCAGAAGGAGAAGGGAGAGAAAGGGGGTCAGAAAATTGATATGAAGAAATAGTAGCTATTTCCCAAATCTGGGGAAGGGAACAGACATTCAGATCCAGGAGGCACAGAAAGACCCCAACAAAGGCAACCCAAGGAGGATGACACCAAGACACATAGTAATCAAAATGGCAAAAAGTAGTGACAAAGAAAAATTTTAAAGCAGAAAGGGAAAAGAAACATACAAGGGAAACCCTATAAGGCTATCAGCTGATTTCTCAGAAGAAACTTTGCAGGCCAGAAGAGAATGGCATATTTTCAAAATGCTGAGAGAAAAAACCTATAGCCAAGAATACTCTATCCAGCAAGGTATCATTAGAATAGAAGGAGAAATAAAGAGTTTCCCAGACAAAAGTTAAAGGAATTCATGACCACTAAACCAGTCCTACAGGAAATGTTGCAGGGGATGTTTTGAGTGGAAAGACAAGACCATAAGCATGAGTAGAAAAGTAGGAAGCACAAAAGCAGTAAATTAAGTGCGCTTATAAAAACCAGTCAGAAGAGTCACAAAATAAAAGGATCTAAAGTATGACACCATATATCTAAAACCTGAAGGGAGAGAAGCAACCATCAACTAAATATAGACTGCTATTGCATAAAATGTTATATATAAACCTATGGTAACCAGAAATCAAAAACCAGTACTAGATAGGCAAAGAATAAAAAGAAAGGAATCCAAGTACATCACTAAAGAAAGCCAGCAAACTATGAAAGAAAAGAGCAAGAGAAGAAAGGAACAGAGAAGAACTACAAAAACAACTATAAAACAAATAACAAAATGGCAATAACTGCATACCTATCAACAATCACTTTAAATTTCAATGGACTTAATGTTCCAATCAAAAGACATAGGGTAATGGAATGGATAAAAAAGCAAGACCCATCTGTATGTTGCTACAAGAGACTCATTTCTAACCTAAAGACACATGCAAATTAAAAGTGAAAAGATGCAAAAGCATTTATCATGCAAATGGAAGTGAAAAGAAAGTTGGGGTAGCAATATTTGTATCAGACAAAATAGACCTTAAAACAAAGACTGTAACAACAATCAAGAAAGGACAATGTATAATCCTAAAAGAAAAAATGCATTCAAGAAGATATAACAATTATAAATATTTATGCACCCAACATGCGAGCACCCAAATACATGAAGAAGCTAATAACAAATATAAAGGAAATAATCAATATTAATATAATAATCGAGAGGACTTTAACACCCAACTGACATCAATGGATAGATCATCCAAACAGAAAATCAATAAGGAAACAGTGACTTTGAATGATACACTGGGCCAGATGGATCTAACAGACATATTCAGAACATTTTATCCTATAACAGCAGAATACGCATTCTTTTCAAGTGCACATTGAACATTTTCTAGAAAAGATCATGTATTAGGCCACAAAACAAGTCTCAACAATTCAAAAAGACTGAAGTCATACCGTGCATCTTTTCCAACCACAGTGCTATGAAACTAGAAATCAACCATAAGAAAAAAATCTGGAAAGAACATAAATACATGGAGGTTAAATAACATGCTACTAAACAATAAATGTGTCAACCAAGAAATCAAATACGAACTGAAAAAATACATGGAGACAAATGAAAATGAAAACACAACTGTCCAAAATCTGTGGGAGGCAGCAAAAGCTGTTCTAAGTGGAATGTTTACAGCAATAGAGGCTTACCTCAAGAAGCAAGAAAAATCTCAAACAACCTAACCTTACACCTAAAGAAGCTAAAAGAACAACAAAAACCAAAACCAGTAGAAGGGAGGAGATAATAAAGATTAGAGCAGAAATAAAATAGAAACTAAAAATAATAATAATAATAGAACAGATCATGAAAGCAGGAGTGGTTTCTTTGAAAACATCAAAATTAATAAACCTTTAGCCAGACTCAAAGAGAGAGAGAGAAAGAGAGAGAGAGAGAAAACACACAAAATCAGAAATGAAATAGAAATAATAAACACCAGGGAAATTTAAAAAAAATTGTAAGACAATATTATGAAGAAACATTATGTATCAACAAATTGGACAACCTAGAAGAAATGGATAAATTCCTACAAACATAAACTACCAAAACTGAAACAGGAAGGAATAGAAAATCCGAACAGACCAATTACCAGCAATAAAATTGAATCAGTAATCAAAAAATTCCCAACAATCAAGTCCAGGACCAGAGGGCTTCATGGGTGAATTCTGCCAAACTTTCAGGTAATACTATTCTTATCAAACTATTCCAAAAACTAAAAGAGGAAAGAAAGTCTCCAAATTCATTATATGAGGCCAACGTTACCCTGATACCAAAACCAGATAAAGACTCCACAAAAAAAAGAGAACCACAGGCCAATATCTTTGATGAACATGGACACAAAAATCATCAACAAAATTCTGGCAAACTGATTCCAACACCACATTCAAAAAATCATTCACCACGATCAAGGAGGATTTACTCCTGTGTTGCAAGGGTGGTGCAACAGTCACAAATCAATCAACGTGATACGTCACATCAGCAAGAGATAGGATAAAAACCATATGATCATTTCAGTTAGATGCCAAAAAGGCATTTGACAAAGTACAACATCCATTCATGACAAAAACCCACAAAAAAGTAGGGTTAGAGGGAACATACCTCAACATAATAAAGGTCATATATGAAAAAAACACAGCTAACATTACACTCAATGGTGAAAAACTGAGAGCTTTTCCCCTAAAGTCAGGAACAAAATAAGAATGTCCACCCCTCACCACTTTTATTCAACATCATACTGGATTGCCACAGCAATCAGATAAAAAAAAAAATAAAAGTCACCCAAATGCTAAGGAAAAATAAAACTTACACTATTCACAGATGACCTGATACTACATACAGCAAACCCTAAAGACTATCAAAGAATTACTAAGCTGATAAATGAATTGAGTAGGGTACAGAATCATATACAGAAATCCATTGCATTTCCACACACTGTAAGTAACAAAAAGAGAAACTAAGAAAACAATCCCATTTACAACTGTATCAAAAAAAATAAGATTCCTAGGAATAAACTTAATGAAGTCGGTGAAAGACCTATCCTCCAAAAAATATAAAATATTGATGAAAGAAATACAAGGTGACACAAACAAATGGAAAGATATTCCATGCTCAGAATTGGAAGATCCAATATTGTTAAATGTGCACACTACCCAAGGCAATCTATAGATTTAATGCAATCCCTATCAAAATACAAACAGCATCTTTCAGAGATCTAGAACAAATAATCTTAAAATTTCTAGGTAACCACAAAAAAAAAAAAAAATAGATGATGCAATCTTGAAAACAAAGAACAAAGCTGTAGGTATCACAATCTCAAATGTCAAGATATACTACAAAGCTGGCACAAAAAGAGATACATAGATCAATGGAACAGAATAGAGAGCCCAGAAATAAACCCACAATTATATAGTAAATTAATCTTGGACAAAGGAGGCAAGAATATGCAATGGGAAAAAGTCTCTTCAACAAATGGTGTTGGGAAAACTGGACAGCTACATACAAAAGAATGAAACTGGACCACTTTCTTACACCATACACAAAAATAAACTCAAAATGGACTAAACATCTGAATGTGAGACCTGAAACCATAACAATCCTAGAAGAGAACACAGTCAGTAATTTCTCTGACATTGGCTATTGCAACATTTTTCTATGTCTCCTGAGGCAAGGGAAACAAAGCAAAAATAAACTATTGGGAGTACCTCAAAATAAAAAGTTTCTGCACAGCAAAGGAAATCATCAACAAAACAAAAAGGCAACCCATAGAATGGGGGACGATATTTGCAAATGACCTATCTGATAAAGGGTTAGTATTCAAAATATATAAAGAATTTATACAATCAACACCCTGCAAAATAATCCAATTAAAAAGTGAGCAGAGGACCTGAAGAGACATTTTCCAAAAAAGACATCCATATGGCCAACAGACACATGAAAAGATGTGTTTTTTTTAAGATTTTATTTATGTATTCATGAGAGAGAGAGAGAGAGGCAGAGGGTCAACATCATTCATCATGAGCAAAATGCAAATCAAAACCACAATGAGATGTCACCTCACACCTGTCAGAATGGCTAAAACCAACAACACAAGAAACAACAGGCAATGGTGAGGATGTGGAGAAAGGGGAATCCTCTTACACAGTTGGTGGGAATGCAAATTGGTGCAGCTACTGTAGGAAACAGTATGGAGGTTCCTCAAAAAGTTAAAAATAAGGGGTGCCTGGGTGGCTCAATCGTTAAGCGTCTGCTTTCGGCTCAGGTCATGATCCCGGAGTCCTGGGATCGAGCCCTGCATCGGGCTCCCTGCTCTGCGGGAAGCCTGCTTCTCCCTCTCCCGCTCCCCCTGCTTGTGTTCCCTCTCTCGCTGTGTCTCTCTCTGTCAAATATATAAATAAAATCTTTAAAAAAAAAAAAGTTAAAAATATAATTACCATATTATTTATTAATTCCACTACTGGGTATTTACCCAAAGAATACACAAACACGGGGCGCCTGGGTGGCTCAGTTGGTTAAGGGTCTGCTTTCAGCTCAGATCATGGTCCTGGAGTCCTGGGATGGAGCCCCACATTGGATTCCCTGCTCAGTGGGGAGCCTGCTTCTCCCTCTCCCTCTGACACTCTGCCTGCTTTGTGCTCACTTGCGCTTGCTCACTCTCTCTCTCTCCCTGTGTCAAATCAAAAAAATACAAAAACACTAATTCAAAAAGATATATACACCCCTATATTTATTGTAGCATTATTTATAATAGCCAAAGTATGGAAGCAGCCCGAGTGATGATGGCTGGATAAAGAAGATGTGGTGTGTATATAAAATGGAATATTATTCAGCCATAAGAAAGAACAAAATCTTGGCATTTGCAACAACATGGATGGACCTGGAGAATGCTAAGCAAAATAAGTCAGTCAGAGAAAGGCACATACCACATGATTTCACTTGTATGTGGAATTTAAGAAACAAATGAACAAAGGGGGAAAAAGACAAACCAAAAAACAGACTTAATGAAAGAACAAATTGATGGTTACCTAAGGGGAGGTTGGTGGGGAGTGGGTGAAATAGGTGAAGGGAATTAAGAGTACACTTATGATGAGCACTGGGTAATGTATAGAATTGCTGAATCACTATATTGTATACCTGAAACTAATATAACACTGTAATAATTCTACTGGAATTAAAATTTAAATTACATATATATGTGTGTGTGTGTATATACATATATACATATACATATATATATATATACAAATTCTATAAGCTTTTAAAAAAAAGATGTAACTCACTATTCCATTTGAATTGAACAAATGCCATTCAGTCAATATATGATACAAGAAGTTTAAAAATGGTTTTTAAAAAATGTGGTTGCCTTATAATGAAGTGTTTGGAAATTAGATGTAGTATTTTTATAAGCTGGCTAACCATCAATCTACTTTCTGATACCTAGATTTTAGTCATCTTCCACATATATCAAATTAAGTGGTGTCACATCACTCAACAGAAACTTTTCTTTACAAGACTGAAACTGCAATATGACAAAATGCCTGAGGATTTCTCACATTACTATTCTCTTCAAATGACTAGAGCTGCTCTGATTATAAAATTTAATAGATTATAAAAGTTTAGATCTGAATAAATAAAATAAAATTGGCTTCCTTTAGTAAAACTTTGCTTCATGGCAGAGTTTGGCAATTAGAATCCAATGCAAGTCCCAAATTGGTCAGTCTTCCACTAATGACATAAAGCATAATAGATTCTATTTTGGGATCTTTCTTAAGCCTCATAGGAATTATGTAGGTCTCCTCAATACCTAAGTTATTCAAATACTCTTACAGTCTTAGTAATTTCTCCTTTTGGAATGTAGCTAAGATGATTTTAAAAATTAGTAAACTTACATTAATTTTAGTTTTCAGCTAATTTTATTTAATGGGCATGGATGTATTTTTATTCAAATATAACATAATATTGTCTGAGTCTGAGGTGTACAACAGGTTGACTGGACACATATATATTGCAATATGATTACCACTGTTCAACACCCCCAAAAACCTCACATAATTATCTTTTCTTTTGTGTGTGGTGAGAACTTTTAAGACCTAATCTCCTAGAAATCTTGAAGTATATAATACAGTGCTGTTGACTATAATCACGATGCCATACATTAGATCTCCAGCACTTATTCATCTTCTAGTTGTCAAGTGGATACCCTTTAACAATATATCCCTAATACCCCTGGTCTCCCAGTCCCTGGTAACCACCATTCTACTATTTCTATGAGTTCAGCTTCAGGCGAACAGAGAACAAAACAAAGATGCCAGTCCTAAACTTACATTCTATTGAGGAATGGGGGTGAAAGGATATGAATAACAGATAATAAATGTAAAAAATTAAATTATGTAGTATGTTAGAAAGCAATGATAGTCATGAGAAAAAGAAATAGCAGAGAAAGCAGAATAAGGAGAATAAGAAATAATAGGATAGAGTAAAGCAAGGTGGGGGTGAGGTTGGCAGAGCATAATAATCAACCAATCAAGGCTTAGGCCTCACTGAGAAGAACTTTATCAGTATTTCAAAATCAGTCTTAATCTCTATGAACAGGTATCAAAATAATGAATCTATTTTATCCCTTTTAAAACTGTTTTTCTAGGTTTTCTTTTCTTTTCTTTTTTTTTTAAGATTTTACTTATTTATTTGACAGATAGAGATACAGTGAGAGAGGGAACACAAGCAGGGGGGAAATGGGAGAGGGAGAAGCAGGCTTCCCGCCAAGCAGGGATCCCAATGTGGGCTCAATCCCAGTTCCCTGGGACCATGACCTGAGCCAAAGGCAGATGCTTAACAACTGAGCCACCCACGGGCCCCATGTTTTTCTAAGTTTTCTACAAGTTTAATTCTAGATTTTATATAAGACTTTAAAGAAATACAGATAATTTGTCTATGGAATTAAAAGACTATATTTTATAATAGTTACAATCCTATGTAATCATATATAAAAATAATTGTTATATAATAAAAATTCCACCCAGGCAAACAAAATTAGAAAGTAACATGTAAAAAGGATTTGCATCTTTAAAAAAGAGATTATCAAAAATAGATTAAAAATACTTTAACCCTGATATAAAATGAACAGAGGGCATATTCTCAAATTATTATACATGAGATATAAACAAAACATAGTATATAATTATACATAATGAAAATTACAAGTTAAAAATAATGAGACATTATTTTACTTAGAAAATTTGCCATTTTTAAAAGACAATAGTAAATGGTAGAAAATATTTAGTAATAAACTAACACACATTGCTAGTAAAAATGCAAATCAGGTAAGCCCTTTTGGAAAGCAATCTATGTATAAAGAATCCATATATACCCTTCTTAGCACATATCCTAAGTATATGTTAAGAAAAAATTAATTATCACAAAAGAAAATTCCAAACCTTAATATTCAACTATTGCAGAGAGGATAGAAAAATGTATAACTCAAAAAATGTTTTCAAAAGTACTTAAGGTAGAACATACAGAAAACGTAAAATGAAAAATCCAAGATGTATTTTATCTCACTTTTGTACCATACATGTAAACATCATTATGTGAAAACAGATGAAATACAGATGATTCTAGAATTCCATTTCATCTACTTAGGCCAAGTAATAAATTTTGTTTCAGGCCTACCTAATCAGAATCATGCATTAAGAGTTATCAGAATAACATAGTGGCCAGTCATGCCCACATCCAAATTATAACACAACTTTTCCCTGTTCTTCATTTCAGGTTATATATGTAGTACTTCTTGTCAGTTTAGGAAATTTTCTCATTAGTTCTCCAGAAGAATTGGCCTATCTTGTATCAGTAATCAAACTCAGGAACTAAAATAAAGCCACCAATTCTACTCTTAAACTTCATGCACAAATTAAGAAAGGAAGTGTCTAATTTAGCAGAAATTCAACTCTATTACCAGCATGACTCTACTACCTGAATGATTATTTCTTTCTATACACAAGAAAAGGAGATTTAAAAAGTATTTCAATAAGGAACCTAGATAGTGTTACAAAACATTAGGCTGAAGGAAAAATTTTAGTGAAAATTCAAAAGGATATTAATTTGTGATGTAATGATAGATCTAGAAAATATGCAACTTAAAAACATGATTCAAAGAAACACCACAAGCCTACCT
Organism: Phoca vitulina; assembly: GCF_004348235.1. NCBI lineage: Eukaryota > Metazoa > Chordata > Mammalia > Carnivora > Phocidae > Phoca > Phoca vitulina. The sequence goes on from NW_022589704.1 coordinate 49,387,721, forward strand.
AGAGTGAAGTCACCAGAGCAAATAAGAGTTAAGAAGTTTACAAAGCATTTCTATTTTTATTCAGTTTACAGGGACTTGTTTTGAGCTGGTAAGTAAATACAAAAAAAAAGTTTACTTCTGAGCTAAAGAGGCTCAAAGAGTGAATTGGAGGCTGGGACAAGGAGTCAGTAGGAAGAAAACATATCCATTAACATAAAGTACATGATCTGTACTTCAACAATCAATTACCATTATTAATTACCAGAGCTTTGGTTTTATGTGTCTGGGGTATTCACAGAAGATGTTACTATACTAATGATACAGAGTTTATTTTGGTGTCACACTAATTTTAATACCAATATAGTGAAGTATATTTGCCCTCTGTTGGTAGATTCATAAAAGGTCTGAAGATATCAATTAAATTACTGCATTATGCCAGAGAAGTTATATGCTCAGACTGCAACTTTTTGAAATCACATTAGTACAAGAAAATGCTAATACTACTTTTTTAATATTGTAATAAACTCCACTCAACTTTAGATGATTCTCCCTCAGAAAACTTTTCTATTTTTAATTTGCACACTTTTCCAAAAATTTTCATAAATCTTTTTACAAAATACTATCTCTTGGATTGTTTTTCTCTTTGTACAACTTGGTAAAATAAAAGGATAGACCTGTAAAATTTTCAACAGACGGTGGTTAAACAGTGAAAACAAACAATTATCTGAAAGAAAGGAGGAAATGTTCTAGAGACATAGCCAATTTCACTAAAGTCAAAGATTCATGGAGTTCCAATATCCAAACACAAATATTGGTCATCCTGAATAAGGTGAAAGAGAAGCAATAAGGGCACTGGGAGGAGAAATGAATTTAATGTCTGCTATCCAACCAACACTTGTTACACAATGCATACCCATTCTGTCATCCAATCCTTACATAAGAAAAGTATCATTTCCAAAATACAAATGCAGATCTAAATCTCACATTTTACAAAATGTGGTCAAGATCACATAGCTAATACAGAGGTTTTTATTAAACCAGACTTTCAGGGGCGCCTGGGTGGCTCAGTTGTTAAGCGTCTGCCTTCAGCTCAGGTCATGATCCCAGGGTCCTGGGATCGAGCCCCGCATCGGGCTCCCTGCTCAGTGGGAAGCCTGCTTCTCCCTCTCCCACTCCCCCTGCTTGTGTTCCCTCTCTTGCTGTGTCTCTCTCTCTCAAATAAATAAAATCTTTAAATAAATAAATAAATAAATAAATAAATAAACCAGATTTTCAAATCCAAATCTAATCCTAAAGAGATTAAAATATGGGTCAGACAAAAGATTAAGAAAAAATATACCTATAAGGAAAGAGACACACATTTTACACTGTCCAGTTTTGATAATGTATAGACACATGCACATACATATATGTATATATGCTACATGTTTAACTAATTTGGATTTACAAATAGATTTAAATGTTACAGGCATTTTTTAGAGAAAAATTTTAATACTCCAAATTTTCAGACAAGTTTGGACAAATGGATTACCTTTTTAGATTCCTTGTAACATAATCCATTTCATCTGAATGGACTATATATAATGAGACTTTCTAAATTAAATATTCCAAAACATGGTCCAAAAAACTACTTCTCAAAAAACTGTCTAAGGAAGCAGTGAATTTATTCTATAATACTTTTCCACTATTGAAAATACTTTTTAATTTCTTTAGAATAATAGAATACAGTCTTGAATACCTTGTATAAAACATTTTATTATATCAGAATTATCTAGGTTAGGTTACTTTCCAACTGTTTTTATTACACTCCTATAATTTCAAACATCAGAGAATCAAGTTTTTTAACCTTAAACTGATTTATTGAAGTACAATTAACATGGTGTTATATTACTTTCAGGTGGACAATTAAAAAACTCTATACATTTCTCACTGCTCATCAAGATAAGTAAACTGCTGACCCCTTTATTTTACCCCACCCCCAGAAGCCAGTTCCCCTGTGGCAACCACCAGTTTGTTCTATTTTAGAGTCTGTTTGTTCATTTTATTTTTTAAATCCCACAAATGAGTGAAATCATATGGTATTTTTCTTTGACTATTCTCCTTAGCATTATATCATCTAGGTCCATCCATGTTGTTGCAAATGACAGTATCTCATTTCTATGACTGAGTAATAGTCCACTGTGTATACCACTTCCTTATGCATTCATCAAGGTACACAGGTGCTTCCCCAACTTGGCTATTTTATTCTTTTTGGTGCAATTATAAATGGGATTGTTTTCTTAATTACTCTTTCTGCTACTTCATTGTTAGTATAAAGAAACGCAATAGATTATATATAAAGTTTGTATCCTGAAACCTTGCTAAATTCATCTGTTGGTTCTAGTAGTTTTTTGGTAGAGTCTTTAGGGTTTGCTATAGATAGTAGGTCATTCACAAATAGTGAAAATTTACTTTTTCCTTAACAATTTGGATGCTTTTTTTCCCTTTTTCTTGTTTGATTGCTGTAGCTAGGACTTCCAGTACTAGGTTGAATAAAAGTGGTGAGAGTGGACAACCTTGTCTTGTTCCTGATCTTAGGGGGAAAGCTCTCAGCTTTTTACCATTGAGTATGATGTTAGCTGTGGATTTTTCCACATATGGCCTTTATTATGTTGAAGTATGTTCCCTCTAAACCTACTCTGTTGAGGGTTTTTATCATCAATGGATGTTGTACTTTGTCAAATGCTTTTTCCTGCATCTATTGAAATGATTATATGGGTTTTTTTAATCCTTTCTCTTTTTACTGTGATGTGCTGCATTGATTTGTGAATACTGAACCACGCTTGCATTCCTGTAATAAATTCCACTTGATCATGGTGAATGATGGTTTTAATGTGGTGGATTTGGTTTGCTAATATTTTGTTGAGTTTTGCATCTATATTCATCAGAGATATTGACCTGTAGTTTAAGTATCTATCTAGTTTTAGTAATTAGGGTAATGCTGGCCTTGTAGAATAAATTTGGAAGCTTTCCCTCTTCTATTTTTTGAAATAGTTCAATAGGTATTAATTCTTCTTTTAAATGTTTAGTAGAATTTACCTGTGAAGCCATCTGGTCCTTGAGTTTTTTTGTTGGGAGTTTTTTGAGTACTGATTCAACTTCATTGCTAATGAATGGGTTCAAATTTTCTGTTTCTCCCCAGGTCTGTTTTGGAAGGTTATATTCCCAGGAATCCATCCCTTTCTTCTAGGTTGTCCAACTGGCTGCAATAGAATTTGTCATAGCATTCTCTTACAATCCTACAATCCTTTAGATTTCTATGGTGTCACTGGTTATTGCTCCTCCTTTGTTTATGACTTTATTCAAGTTTTATTCTTGAAGAGTCTGGCTAAAGGTTTATCAATTTTGTTCATCTTTTCAAAGAACCATCTCCTGGTTTCATTGATCTGTTCAATTGTTTTCTACTATTTCTGCTCTAATCTTTATTATTCCCTTCCTTCTACTGGTTCTGGTCTTTGTTCTTTTTCTAGCTTCGTTAGGTTTACGGTTAGGTGGTTTGAGATTTTTGTTTCTTGAGGTAGACCTGTACTGCTGTCAACTTCCCTCTTAAAACAGCTTTGGCTGCATCCCAAAGATTTTGGACCATTGTGTTTTCATTTTGCTCCAAGTATTTTTTTTTATTTCTTCTTTGATTTCTTGGTTTACCCATTTATTATTACTTCATAGCATGTTAGCCTCCATGTATTTGTGTTCTTTCTCAATTTTTACTTGTGATTGATTTCTAGTTTCATACTGTTGTGGTCAGAAAAGATGCATGATGTGATTTCAATCTTTTTGAATTTCCTGAGACTTACTTTGTGGTCTAATATGTGATCTATTCTGAATAATGTTCCATGCACACTCGAAAAGAATGTATTCTATTTCTAGATGAAATGTTCTGAATATATCTGTTAAGCCAAACTGGTCTAATGTGCCATTGAAAGCCCCTGTTTCCTTGTTGATTTTCTGTCTGAACGATCTATCCCCATTGCTGTAAATGAAGTGTTACAGTCCCATGGTAGCTGTACTTCTGGTGAACATAAGTTTGTCCAATGATTAAGTTGTACACCTGAAACTACTGTAACATTGTGTGTCAACTATACTCAAAGAAAAAATCCCCTATTATTACATTAATGTCAATTTCTTCAATATCTGTTAATAGTTGCTTTATGAATTTAGGTGCTTCCAACACGGGTGCATGATATTTACAATTATTATATCCTCTTACAAAATTGTTCCTTTAGGTGTTGTTTGCCTTTAAAGAACCATTGCCTTTGCAGGTAATTTTAAAACAGGAATTTGAAACTATTTGGAATAATGTCAACAGTATTGGAATAAGTGCAAAGCTTTCAAGTTATTAGTTTTAAAGAACATTAATTTGAATAAGTATTTTAGTTTTAAAAAACCAAAATACTGTTTTAGTCAAACATCATAGGATGCTCACAAAATATTCATTGACATGAAAAAATAATTCAAAATGAGGTAAATAAACTTATCTACAGAGTCCAGATATGTATACGAGTAACTTCAAAAGAAAAAAAAAATGTACCTAAGAGTGCAATGAATTATTGAAGAAGTTCAAGTTGTAAAGATCATATATAGATGGGAGGGCAGAATAAATTCAGGGGGGAAATTTTAGACAATACTATACTCTAATGCTTATTTTGGAATGAAAACTTTCCATAATGAAAAATAGGTCTTAAAATTGGAATTCAGGTCATCTGAGAACTAATGGAACTGCAGGGATCACACAGATGATTTAAGTATCAGATCCAGATGAAAGAAAAAGATTCTAAGAATTGGATTTAAGTATACATCCATATTCTTTATTAACTTAAAACGTTATTTTATAGGTGAAAATTTTTTGCTAAAATTATAGAGTATAAAAGGGTTATCAATACCTCAATCATATATGCATTTAAGTTGTTTAGTGTCCATTAAGATTAAATTATTTGAGGAACAAATAATAAAACCATTTGGGATAAAAATAAGTAAATATCAGCATATCACTCCTTAGAATTCATTTTAATTTCTTTTTCTCTAATTCTTCTAAAGAACTTAATGATAAAAACTAATTTATAATAAAATATAAAAATGAATTCCACTAAAAGCTGATTTAAGCATATTTTAAAAAACTAACAGTACTTCTTTCAAATAATTCATTAAACATTATAAATATGTATGAAAAAGTGATTGAGATGTAAATACTCAACAGATTTTCATGGTATATAGCACATAAGCATATTCAAAAACTTGGCATTGGGGATGGCAGACATAAATCACAAATTCTAATCAGGGAATCCAGTTTATCTGATAATCCCAAGATTTTCCAGTTTAAGAGATTAAAATTATGAATGGTATTTTTTCTTTAAACAGCGTTGAGATAAAATATATACAGCTTAAATTATATCCATTGTAAGTTTTTGCTTTTGTACATGTTCCCAATTTTTGGGTATCAACATTATTAGAGTCTTTGGGTATTTTGTTGTTGTGGTGGGTTTTTTTTTTTGTTTGTTTAAGATTCATTTATTTGAGAAAGAGAAAAAGAGAGTGAGCAAGAGCGCACACAGAGAGAGGGACAAGAGGGAGAGAATCCAAGCAGACTCCCCACTGAGCTCAGAGCCCAAGGGGGTGCTTTATCTCATGATCCATGAGACCATGACCTGAGCCAAAATCAAGAGTCACACACTTAACCAACTGAGCCACCTGGGTACCCCTAGAGTATAAGTCTTTGTATGAACATATGCATTCATTTCTCTAGGTAAATACTCAGGAATGGAATAGCTTTGTCATGGTGCAAGTGTCTGTTGACTTTTCTATTGTTACATTTTTTTAGTTTATATTTTGTACCAAATTTTAATACTAAATTTATAAATAACTAATATTCATTCAGCATTATTGAATGATATTATACCTTTGAAAGTCTGTTCTATTTTTGACATTCTAAATATGAATGTTCTAACCAGGTAATACCGGAGGGTTTTAACTATTTTGAACTTCAGACTTAGAAAGTTGCAGAAAGGATACAAAAAATATCCTTATATCTCTGCCCCAGTCTTAACATCCTACATAACTTAGTGCAATTATCAAGAACAAGAAATTAACTCTGGCACAATACAGTAATTAAGATCTCATTTGAATTTCACCAGTTTTTTCATTGATAACCTTTCCTATTTTAAGAGCTTATATAAAATTCCATATTACATTTAGTTGTCATTTCTTCTTAGATCTCATTTGGGTTTCTTTTAAAGTTTTCTCATGATTGGAATAGAGTATACATGGCAATATTACCATAAAATGTGGTGTATCTTTTTATGACAAGAAACTGCAAATCTGTTTTCTAAAGTGTTTGTACCATTTTACATCCCCATAATCAGTGGCATAAGCAGTCTTCTTAGTTTTAACTAATTTAGTAGTATATAGTACTATCTGTGATGGTATGTTGAGCATCTTTTCACGTGCTAGGTCTTCTTTGGTGAAGTGTGTTCAAATCCATTTTTAACTAATTTTCCTCTAAAAAGAGGTGAGAGTTCTTTGTATGCTTTAGACACAAATCCTTTGTTGGATATACATTTTGCAAGTAATTTCTCCTAAGCTGTGGCTTATTTTTTTTCATTTTCATAATGTCTTTCAAATTGCAAGAGATTTTAGTCCAATTTATTGTGTTTTTTTTTTTATAATTTGTGATCATTGTTAAGAAATCTTTACCAAGCCCAAGATTTCCTATATTGTCTTCTAGAAGTTTTATAGTTTTAGCTCTTAAATTTCAGTCTATTTTGAGTTAATTTTAACTTTTGTATATTAGGAAAATTTAAGGTAAGATTGAAGTTTATTTTTTGCATATGGCATCAACTGTGCAGCACCATTTGTAACTATTTAGATCAGGATAGAATCACGTACTTGAGAAAAGCAGGTATTCAGTTTAAAAGCATTTTGAAATTCTTATTCTTCTAATTACATAGTATTTAATGGCTATATAGTTTACTGAGCATATTCTCCATTGTTAGAGTATTTTAGAACCTTTCCCATTCAAAGTAATTTTTGTGAATAACATATTTGTAATATCTACGTACACATCTCTATTACACTAAGGCAAATTTTTTCAAATGTAATTTCTGAATAAAATGATCCTCAAATCTGTAAGGCTCTTGATGTGCAGACAACTTACCTTCTACGAAGCTTATTCCACTTTACTTCCCAACCACTTTACTTCCCAACCAATATTGTATTTGTTATTTTGTTTGCAAATTTGAGTATAAAAATCAATTTCTGTTTAAATTTGTATTTGTTAAGTTACCAATATGTTTAAACACGTTCATATATAATAAATGTGTGGATTTGTATGTTAATTATTTTCTTAGGATCTTACAATTTTTCTACTGCTAAAAGAGCCATTTATAAACTCATATTACCCTCCATGCTTGTTACATTGCTGCAAATCCTTCCCCCCCAATTAGTTCTTCATAATATGTAAGGTGCTGTTATACAGAATCCTTAATATTACTTAGAGCCTTCACTGGTTTGCCCTTTTTATATGCAGAATACAAGCTATGAAACCAGTTAAAGCACCACAAGGTAATAATATAACCTGGAACACTTTTCCTAACATAGTAAGTCAAAAAAGCTTACAAAAAGAGTATATTCAATATGAAAGCAGTTCTATTTTAAGGACATGGGGATGGGGGGACTAAAAATCCTTAAAAGCTGTTAATGACCACTGCTTTGTTATGTTAGTAACAAAGTGACTTTATCAGGAAGTGGTTAAAAAGGCAGAACCACCTTCCCCAGAATTTTGGGGGGGTAATCACTTATGTAAAAAAAAACAAACAAAAAAAACCTATAAAACTATGGCTTTTCAATAATTATGCTATTAACTTGGATGAATAAACTTTCCAAGTTTCCTGACATTCTATCAGGGTAACTGAACCAGTATGCATTTCCAACCGTGTTAGATAAGAAATTGGCACTTTTTTCTTCACATTACTTCAGCTATGTTCATATGTTTGTGCCTTAAACACTTCAGATGTAATGCAATTCTATCCACATTATAGGCCTAGTTAGTGACCTTGAGTCTATTTGAACCATAATGTTTTAAGTCAATTAAGCATGTATGAGATCTGGAATGAGAGAAAATACACAGACTAGCCAAGCTGCTGTTTTATAGTGTTGCTATCATGCTGTTCCCTCCTGGGTGATTATTATCTCATTAACTTTTAAACCAGTTTGGAAATAATTTTCTCAGAATTTAAGCTTAATTAAACATTATTTAGGGTCACTAATATTGGGAACAAGTCTTATTTAAATTTCAACTTTTAGAACTCTACCAGAATAAGAAGGAAATCATTTACATTGTAAAGGAAAAACATGGCCTATTACTGTGATAACTAAGATGGATATGAACAAACTCCTGAGATTTTTTTATGGCATTCATTACAAGCCATCACTTACTTGACCCAATAGCCTAATTTTTCGTTAATTAAACAATGTGTTTGCTATTAGAATGGAAGGCATTGTTTCCTATTATGTTCCTGGGATATTCCTAGTGACAAGCCATCACTAGTCAGATTTAAAGCCCAGGACTAGCCAAGTCAGTAGTCTGTCAGAATCGAAGAATGAATACAGGTGACTATACTAGTACTCAGGAACAGTGGATGTAGAAAGACAAAACTGGACTTAAGGTCAAAGGATGCAATTTGTAAGGGTATCAGGAGAGATCAGTAGTAGAGCAGTGCTAACATGAATTATTTAAGTTTAGATGGAAAGATAGAGTTTAATACACAGTTTGAAATATTAGTATCCAGTAAGAAGGTCATTTTAATCCAAAGTCACTGCATAAGGATGAAAAAGTCTGTATAGTTAGTGGGCACCTGGGTGGCTCAGTAGGTTAAGCGACTGCCTTCGGCTCAGGTCATGGTCCTGTAGTCCCAGGATCGAGTCCCGCATCAGGCTCCCCGCTCAGCGGGGGGTCTGCTTCTCCCTCTGACCCTCCCCCCTCTCATGCTGTCTCTCATTCTCTCTCTCAAATAAATAAAATCTTTAAAAAGAAAAAAGAAAAAGTCTGTATAGTAACCCAAAACACAAGGCTTGGTGATACAAACTGCAGAGGGGCAAGGATAAGGAATCTGGTTCAACATACTTCACTAGTTTTATGTCACTGAGAAAGTTATTTCACCTGCCTATTGCCTCAGTTACACATTTTGGATTAAAAACAAAAATATCTTAATTTAATAAAAACAAAAGTTTAAAGCAGGTAATCTATTGATATTTCCTCCAGCTATTTCCTCCAGATATTTCCTTTAATCCTAGAACAGCAATGAATGGAAACTCATACAGCCATGTACAGTAATTCTGATTGTTTTAACAGTTTAATTTTAAATGTATAATTTTAAAAAAGAAAATTTTAACAACAGTACCACTAATCCCCTCTCTCTAAGCAATGGTATCATAGGTGCCCTTCATTTAAATCTTTTACTTTTCTCCATTGCTATCTCTTTAGGGAAATAAGACAAAAGAAAAAAGTACTTTAAAAGGGGAAAAAAGAGGAGCACCTGGGTGGCTCAGTCGAGCGGCTGACTCTTGATTTCAGCTGAGGTCATGATCTCATGAAACCAAGCTCTGCCTTGGGCTCTGTGCTCAGCAGGAGTCTGCTTGAGATTTGCTCCCCCTCACTCCCCCTCAAATCTTGAAATAAAAAGGGAAAAAATAAAACTCAGTATCAGAACATTCTGGGGCATTAATAAATTTGGAATTAAAACTTGGGCAAGTGGTTGGTGACTTTTAGCTAGATATAGACCCTAAGGTACTGGTATTCACTCTTGGCTTCACTTTATCATCAGTTGAGGGAGCTTCTAAGAAATATCCCTACCTCAGTCTCACCCTGCGGGACTGCAATTTAAATGGTCTGGTATATGGCCTCAACACTTGCCTTTTTTAAGGAAAAACAAAGCTCTCCAATGATTCTAATGTATAGCCAAGACTGAACAACAGGTCTCTGAAATAGAGCTAAGAATTAGTATTATCTGAGATACGATACTTTTGGACAAAAGAGCTAGAAGAATTTTCTGGTAATAAAGGTAACATTTTAGAAAATTTAGCATCTCAGAATTATCTAATTTCCATAGACCAAAAATTTTGTTAAAAGAAAAATAATTTTTATTACATCCTGGGAAATTGAGTATTGTATTACAGTCCCATCTTTGAGAAAAGAAATCATGATATCAGAAATAGGAGACTTCCTATTAGAGGGGAATCATCTGTAACTAAAGGAATAGGCACCATGCACATCACCAGGATCTACAGAAGTATCATTTATTGAGGTACTGAATTATAATTTCCTTCTCTCAGTGGCTAATTCAAGACACCAGTAAGCTGGAAAAAAAACAAAACAAAACAAAACAAAACAAACAAAAGAAAAACCATCACCTAATCAACAAAAGGAAACATGCCAAACAAGATTAAATTGGATCTTCTGGGAGCTTACTTCAGAAATGACCAGTTACCCTATTGTAGTTTGCTGCACTTCAAAGTAAACTTCTGTGATTCTCTTGCTATCAGATTGTTTTACTTACAAGACACTATCTTTACCCACCTGAAATCAAATTTTAATATTGGTACAAATTTTGTGGAATATGTTTTATGTAATTAAAAACAATAGTAAAAATTTAGTTTAAGAAATTATAGTTAATAAATTTAACTTATAGTAATCATGTTAGGTATCACTGAAGGTAGAATATACTCACTTTTATTTTTTTTTTTTTGCCTTTAAATATTTTTCAATAACTCATGAGCTACAAAAAAACTCAAGATAACCTCAGTATTTGGAAAAAAAAAAAAGTCTCTATTTCCCTTCTGTAGAGATTATTATAAAAGTGCTTCTAGTAGTTTATAAACCTAAAATTAAAATGCAACTTTATCCTTGACACCTATTTTTTTTTAAGATTTTATTTATTTGAAAGAAAGCACAAGCGATGGGGCGAAAGCAGAGGGAGAAGGACAAGCAGACTCCATGCTGAGTGCAGAGCCCGATTCAGGGCTCAATCCCATGACCTTGATATCACAACTTGAGCTGAAATCGAGTAGGACACTCAACCAACTGAGCCACCCAGGCACCCCTCCTTGACACCTGTTATACACCAGTAATAATACCCTGATTTTTACAAGTGTCATCTTTTTTTTCATTTATTAAGTAATTATTCATCACATACCAAGGATCAGGGATTACACTAGGTATATAAGCATACATTAGAGTTGGTGAGGTAGGTGGAGATACAAATAAGAAACATGAATGCCCCATGTTCAATGCTGGTATCAGATGAAGCTCAGAGTGCCAGAAGGCCTACATAGGACAAACACCCAGCCCAGTAATAAGGGGTTCCTAAATTTTCCCAGTGGCATTTAAATTAAAAAAAGAGAAAGAAAGAAAGGGAAAGGGAAAAGAGAAGGAAACGGAAAAGGGAAGAGGGAAAAGGGAAAGGAAAATCAACCTGAAAGATAATAATTAATCAAATGAGTCAGAGAGAAAAGAAGTAGGTGAGGAAAAAGAACAGATTTCAGGGCGGCAGGGGGGTACCTGGGTGGCTCAGTCAGTTAAGCATCTGAGTCTTAATTTCAGCTCAGGTGATGATCTCAGGGTCCTGGGATAAGGCTCCACGCTCAGCCGGCTCCATGCTCAGCCCATAGTCTGCTTGTCCCTCTGCCCCTCCCCTGCTAATGCTCACTCTCTCTCCTCTCAAATAAATAAAATCTTTGAAGAAAGAACACATCTGGAAGGATGACTATTCCAGGGCAGATACACTGTGGCATATACTCTGCAAAAAAGAGCATGGAGAGTTCTCTTCCTGTGGAGAGAACTGTTTAGTAAGATAGGAATATGGATTCTTAGTTGTGTTGGTCAGGGTTCTCCAGAGAAACAAAACTCACAGGAGGTAGCTTTCACCTCTCCCTATACATAGGATTTGGATTTGGACCACCCACAATAGGAAGGCCGTCTGCTTTCTTCAGTCCACCGATTCAAATGCTAACTTCATCTGGAAACACTCACAGACACAACCAGAAGTCATGTTTAATCTGGTCATCCCTTGTCTCAGTCAAGTTATTACATTAAATTAACCATCACATCTGGTGAAGATAAAGACCTAGACTGTGGAGGATCTTAATTAGTTCCAAGATTTCTGGGCTTTATTCTTCAGCCATAGGGAAAAACCAGAGGACTTGGAGTAGCACAGGATTTTCATTGGCTTTTTAGTGCTTGTGCCAGCTCCTGCGTTGAGAATGGACCGGAGGAGAGCATGATTAATTTAAGCAGATGACTTATAAAGCAGCTGTTTTCACCTAGGTAAAATATATTAACGGCCAATAATAAAGTAGCAGTTTTATTTCTCATTCTTACTTTGTACTTTCTTATCCAGATAGAATTATTACCTCTTAATAGATAAAATATTTCAAGCCTCAGTTTCCTTAACTTACAAATATCATAGTGAATATTTTAATAACTTTGGTATATATAAGATCATTTATAATAAAAGTAGCTAAAAATGAACACCATATTTATCTAACACCATAATTCAATTATTTTTCTTCAATCAAAATATTTCATCAACATATATTGAACACACAATTCACAGTTCTCCATGCCAGGAACTTGGAAAAATAAAAATGAATGAGAACCTTGCTCTCAACTGCTAAGTAATTCTAGTCTTTTTGTCATAGGAATTCTTACCTTACAGGTTGCCTAATTTGAGTTACTTTTGTAAGGTAACATATGCCTCCTGTTTTCCGAGTAACAAAGGTTTTACTTAGAAGTTCTGCAGAGTGTATTAAGGCAGTATTCTACACATATTTTGTGCCAGGTGTTCTACATTACTAAACACTCTCCATATGCTCTTTGAGGTTACTCCAGACTGAACAGATCCTAGAATGTTACAGTTAAATAATTTATAGATAGAATGGCTATTGACTTTGGATGCAATATAATTTAAAGGAGTTGTATTTTTAAGCATAAAATAGCAAATTTAGAATGTCAGAATGTAGAATTGATAAATCTTTTACTGATATGTAACTACAATGTAGTTAAAAGATCAAGTAATTTCCTCGAAGTTTTCAATGTGTTAATTCTTCTCTAAGAAAACATTTCCCGTACCTCTGAAACAAATAATACATTACATGTTAAAAAAAAAAAAAGAAGAAGAAGAAGAAGATAGCAGGAAGGGAAAAATGAAGGGGGGGAAATCAGAGGGGGAGACGAACCATGAGAGACTATGGACTCTGAGAAACAAACTGAGGGTTCTAGAGGGGAGGGGGGTGGGGGGATGGGTTAGCCTGGTGATGGGTATTAAAGAGGGCACGTACTGCACGGAGCACTGGGTGTTATATGCAAACAATCATGGAATGCTACATCAAAAACTAATGTAATGTATGGTGATTAACATAACATAATAAAAAAAGAAAAAAACAGATGTGGTAGCTAAATAAAAAAAAAGAAAGAAAACATTTCCTCCTTACCATTTTTATAATTTCCCTATGATCTTATTCCCAGCATGTAGTCTTCCTTCCATCTCTGAATAAGCAGAGCCTCTACCTTCAACAGTAATCCAACCTTCTTACCTTTTACTTGCTATTTGCCTTTTTCCTGAATATGAACCTAAATGTAGAAGACAGACTTAAAGGAATTTACATGAGAATTTCTTCTTTTAGAAAAACTATTGATTTGTGTCCCCCAAATTTCATATATTGAGGTCCTTAACTGCAGTATCCCAGAACAAGGCTTATCTGGATATAGGGCTGCTATAGGTGTAATTAGTTAAAATGGGGTCATTAGAGTGGGTCCTAATCCAGGTTGACTAGGACCCACTCTATCATGTGGCTTAAAAAAAATCTATCATGTGGCTTAAAAAGTTATGATTATCATGTGACTGGTACCCTTATAAAAAAGGAAAATTTGGACACAGACACAGGCACACAGGGAGAATGCCATGTGAAGATGAAGGCAGAAATCAGATGATTCTTCTGCAAGCCAAGGAATGCCAAAGCTTGCCAGAAACCACCCAAAGTTGAAAGAGTTATGGAACAGATTTTTCCTGATAGCCCTCAGAAGAAATCATTCCTTCTGACACCTGGATCCTGACTTCCAGCTTCTGAAACCATGACACAATAAATTTGTTGTTTAAGCCACTCAGTTTATGGTACTTTGTTATGGCAGCCCAAGCAAACTAATATACGAATGAACTATAAATAAAGTATCAGCCATTCTGCTTATATTTTACTTGCTAACTCTCCTAGGCAGTAAATCTCATATGAATTTAACTATTCCATTTAATAGTAATGTTAACAGGTTACATCTGAGAATCAAAATTTAAAAAAATAATAATCAGCATTTAACAAAGACTATTCCATAGAATACTAATTCCATAGAATACTGCAGGTATTAGGTGAAAAAAAACTTTGGACAGTAAATTACTTGGAGAAGCACTGGGTTACACTAAACCAGATTTTTGTTACAGGATTCAAACCTATAAATTCTTTTAAAATCAAGAAAAATATTTTAAAACTCTTCAGAATTATGTGTTCTGTCCATTAAAATCTTCAATACTTTAATATAAAGGAGTTTATTATAAAATATATGTATGGATATATGTACACATATGTATACATATGCATATATATTTTATCAAATAAGGATAGAAAAAGTGTTATATAAAGAGCATATATCTCTTTTAAATCTTCAAGTGAAGAACAAATATTATGTAGATGCACTAATCTAAAGTACCAGCAGGATTTCCACTTTTAGTAATGGGTCACTATGTCATTTGAACCAACCCTCCACTGAAGGCAAGTACGTAAGAAAGATAAGCATAAAAATATATATTCTCTAAACATCAAAGAGCTAAGAGCTAAAGCATCAAAGTGGAGACCTACTGGATAAAGATCTAAAATAAGACAGGAAGGAACGCAAGGAGGTAAACCTGAATTTTCAGGTTACATTTCCCTCGGAGGTTTCCATTCAGATACGTGACTACAAATAAGAGCAGCAGTTCTGAGACTCTTGATATCCTGGGAGATAACAGTTGTCAGTGTCCACCAAGGGTGGTATCTCTGCTACTATGCATATTAAGATGGCACTCAAAGGACTTCACCCTAGGAAAAAGGGCAACTTCACACAAGTAGAACCAGATAAAAAAATGACACTGTTTTACATACATGGGAACAACATGCAAATGATAACCAACATTCATTAGAAACACAGGAGGCCACAGACTACAGAACATCTTTAAAGTCTTGAAGAGAAAAAACTGTCAACCCAAAATTCTATATCAAATTATCAAAAATAAGACATTCATAATCATCAAAAGCTAAAAGAATGTATTGTGTAAATGTGTGAGCTACAATAAATGATAATAAATTCATTATATAATAGGTAAGAGGATATTATAAACAACTGTATGCTATTAGGTAACTTATAGAGAATGGACAAACTTCTTGAAAAATACAACTTACTAAAACTTGCACATGATTAAATTATTTTAAATCTTAATGGCTGTACATGGGGCACCTGGCTGGCTCTACAGTGGAGCATGCAACTCTTGATCTCAGGGTTGAGTATGAGGCCCAAGTTGCATGTAGAGATTACTTTTATTTTTTTTTCTTTTTCTGAGTATTTTTTTTATTATGTTATGTTAATTGCCATACATTACATCATTAGTTTTTGATGTAGTGTTCCATGATTCATTGTTTGCGTGTAACACCCAGTGCTCCATTCAATACATACCCTCTTTAATACCCATCACCAGGCTAACCCATCCCCCCACCCCCCTCCCCTCTAGAACCCTCAGTTTGTTTCTCAGAGTCCATAGAAAAAAATCTTAATGGCTGTACAAATAAAACTGATTCATAAATATATTTATTTATTTATATATATTTAAAAATCTTCCTTTAGGAAGGCTTTGGGGCCTGAAGCCTTCTTTCTGAATTCTTTAAATGAAAGTAAAGAAATAATACAATTTTATACAAACTCCTTCAGAAAATAGGGAAAGCATTTAACAGCCTGTTTTACTAGGCTAGCATAATGCTGATAAAAACTAAGATATAGTCAAGGAAAAAAAATTACAGACCAACATTCCTCATAAACATGGACAAAAAAATAACATAAATGACATCAAACAATATAGACAAGGATGGTAGGTTGTGACTACATGGAGTTCATCCCAAGAATAGAAGGTTGTTAAACTAAAGCATTTGAAAAATCTAGTTTACCACATTAACAGAATAAAGAAGAAAAAAAATGCTTTTCACATACAAAAAAGCACTTGAAGTTCAATTCCTATTCATGATAAAAAAAAAAAAAACTCTCAGTGCATAATAAAAGGAACTTCCTCAATCTGATGAAAAGCATCTACAAAAAGCTTATAACTAATATACTTCATGGAGAAATGAATGCTTTTGCTCTAAAATTGAGACAAGGCAAGATGGCTTCCCCTAAGTTCACAATGGCTCTCATCACTTCCATTTAATATTATATTCAAAGCTGTAGCAAGTTCATTAGGGCAAAAGAAATAAATAGGAAAGAAAAATTAACTGTTCTTATTCAGAAACATGACAGTCTCTGTAAAAAAAAAAAAAAAAAATCCCAATGAATCTATTAGAAGAAAATACTAGATGTAATAAATGAATTTACTAAGTATCAAAGATACAAAGTAAATATTTTAAATCCATTTTAATTCTATGTATCTGCAACAAACAATTAGAAATTGAATTTTTAATAAACTTTTGCAATTAGAAGTATTTAGGAATGAACTTAAGAGGTACAAGAGTTGTATGTTGAAAACTATAAAACACAGCTGAGAGAAATTAAAGACCTAAAAAAAAAAAATGGAGATGTGTATCACATTCATGGATTGGAAGACTGAATATTATGATAAAAATTCTGCTGAAAGTGATTTTTAAAAAACCTTCTCTGACTTATTTCACTTAGCATTATACTCTCTAGGTCACCGATGTTGTTGCAAATTGCAAGATTTCATTCTTTATGCCTGAGTATTATTTCATTGTATGTATATACCACACCTTCACAATCAATATTCCAATTGGCATTTTTGGAGGAAACTGGTAATTGGTATCAATATTTATATGGAAATGAAAAAAACCTAGAATAGCCAAACTATTCTTTAAAAAGAACAGAGCTGAGGCACCTAGGTGGCTCAGTCATTTAGTGCCTGCCTTTGGCTCGGGTCATGATCTTGGGGTCCTGGGATTGAGCCCCGCATTGGGCTCCCTGCTCAGTGGGAAGCCTCTTCTCCCTATCCCACTCCCCCTGCTTGTGTTCCCTCTCTCGCTGTCTCTCTTCTCTGTCAAATAAATAAGATCTTTAAAAAAAAATGATAAAATAAAATAAAAAGAACAGAGTTGTAGCCCTCACATTTTGATTTCAAGACTTTAAAGCTAAAAAAATCAACAAAGTGTGGTATTAACATAAGAATGGACTTAGAAAGCATTAAAACAGAAAAGTTCAGAGACAGACCCCACATAAATAGTTAGTTCATATTTGACAAAGGTACCAAGGCATTTTGGTGGGAAAAAGAATATTATTCAAAATAAATAGTTCTGGAATAACTTCATATCTGAATAAAAAGAAAATCAACCCCTATCTTATTCCATTTAAGAATAATCCAAAATGGATCACAGAACTAAATACAAAAGCTACAACTGTTATATAGGGGGAAAAAGTATCTCCACAATTTCATATAGTCAAGATTTCTTGGAATCATAGAAGAAAAATAGTAATAAATAGTACTTCATCAAAGCCATCTTTGCTTTAAAAGACATTATTTGAGATGCAGTTTTCCCAGTTTCAGATGGTGATGTAGGAAGCCTGTGAACTCACGTCCTCCACAGAACACATCAAATTACACCTATTAATAGAACAATTCCTCCTGAAGAACTGAGGGCTGACTAAACAGCTACTGAACAAGCAAAGATAGAGATATCAGCAAAGAAACAGAGATGCATCATGGTTTTAAAGAGTAACAAGCAGGGGCACCTGGGTGGCTCAGTTGGGTTAAGCATCTGCCGTTAGTATTCTACAGAATGTCTAGACAGTCCAAATATTTTCAAACTATATTTCAGTAGAAATCATCAGAGTTAACATGGCCATAGGAAAGACTATAAATGCTTAGTCTTGTCCATCCCCCATAAATACACAGTACTTTTGATCATCTTCCTTGAGAAGCATAGCAGAAAATGCATTCACCAGATCAGTTACTATATACCTACCGTAAGTCTACAGCAAACATACCATCACATCTGGTTCAAAAGCCACCATTGGACCTACTATTTGGTTGAATTTGTGGGGGTTCACTGCCACTTCCAGGATCCATTCAGTTTTCACAGGGCTAAAACTCATCAACTGAGGATATGATAAAGACCATTATCTGCATGTTCTTTCAGTCTATATGGTGGTGGCACTCATCTCTACCATTTCTCCCACCTATCTTCCAGAATGAGATACAATTTTTTTTTTTACTACAGTTACTACAGTTTTGGAGCCATCTACCTGGCCATCCCTACTGCTATAGATTTTACCTAATAGGCTGCTTATCTCTCACCTAGTGACACCTGTTATTTAGATTTTGCCACCCATTCTGATAAATGCCCCCATCATGTTTTAGATGGTGAAGAGCTGCTATCATGTTTCTTTTCTTTTTTTTAAGATTTTATTTATTTATTTGAGAGAGAGAGAGAGTGCACATGAGGTGGGGAGGGTCAGAGGGAGAAGCAGACTCCCTGCCAAGCAGGGAGCCCAGTGCTGGACTCAATCCCGGGACTCCAGGATCATGACCCGAGCCAAAGGCAGTCACTCAACCAACTGAGCCACCCAGGTGCCCCCATGTTTTTATTATTTTGGGATCCTATCATCCATACTGTCAATTAGGGAGTCCAGTTCTAAACTTGCATGTCCTACCATCAACCCTGGCCTAAAGATGATGGCTACCATTGAGCTTCTAGACATTCAGTATTGAATTTTGATAACGCCTTCAGTTTATGCTCTTAATTTGGGGGCCATATAAGATACACTGTTTATACATAAAATTGATTGTTGCCTTAACATTTTAATGTAATTTTAATGGTATAACAATTATAGATATAGGCTAAAAAAATCAGTTCACCTAAATTTGTTAGTCACTTAGCTGACATAATAGTTATATGATAGTTTTATAGGACCTTCTGAATAGTGTGACTACTATATTCTTTGATCATTTAAGGTTTCTGTTTATACCTGAAATGCTATAAGAAAAAAAAAACTGATTGTATGATGGCAACCTAAAATCATTTCACAGTTTAGAAGTCTTTCCTCCAACTTCAATGTCCATTATTTCTGTCTAATCCATATGCAAAGATGTAGTAACTGGTACTGATTTATTTGCATTATCAAACAATGAATTTCCATCTTTGGCACATAAACCATTTCTTTCTCAGACTGTTACACACACACATGCGCGCGCGCGCGCGTTGACATTTTTATTTTAAAATTCATATTGCAAAGAAAAAAAGAACAAATCACCAATGTTGAGGCGGGAAAATTGATCAAAGTGAGAAAATTTCTACCAAATAACAAGATTTACCATCATATTAAGTTACTAATTTAGCCAGGGTGGTATTGAAGCAGAATCGAGAGCCCAGAAATTGCCTTACAGAGATCTAAAGATTGATATAGGACAGTTAGAATTGTATGTCAGTATAGTCATTTCATTCTCCTGTCCCACATATAAAATTATTTTTCTTTCACCCAACAGCTCTTTACATAATAAAGTATAAAATAAAACAACAAAGAGTTAAGCAGCTCATATCATAAGCCAAACTCTTAGAATTATGTGTGAAGTGCTCTGCATGCATATTTCATTGCAACATCACAACAATGTGAAGTAGACACTGTTAGCTATATTTCATAGATGCAGAAACAGACAAAAATATTTCAACTACACAAAAACTTAAAATTTCTATTTATAATATGACCCTATACAAAGTGAGAATAGCTATGATCTACACTCTAAGAAGGAGTTCCTTGCAATGCACATATTCAAAAGGAATATCCAGAGTACATACATACCTCCTATGCAATTTTTATCAGACAATCAACCAAATAAAAATATAGGCAAAATATACTGGTAGTTGGTGCAAAGCATAGAGGAAACCCAAATGTGAAAAGAATACTCAACCTCCTAATAAGGAAAATTCAAATTAAAATATAAAATCCCATTACAAAATTATTAATTTAGCAACATTTAATATATTAATAGCTAATGACAAATAAAAACCTCATACTGTTTTTGATAATATAAATTCATATTATCACTTTGAAAAGCAATTGGCAGAATATAGTTAGGTTGAAATATGCATTACCTATAAACCCATAATTCCCTAGGCATATTCTATAAAAACACTTTAATACATTCACAAAGATATATTACAAGAGTGTTCATAGAGCATTTTTTTAAGTAGTAAATAGTTACCAACAGAAAAAAATTGAGAAGGGACACTCATATGATGTATTTTGAAGCACTGTAGATTAGATTTATTTAACATATCATCCTGGATCAATCTCACAAAGTTGTATGAAAAAGCATGTTGCAAAAATACATGTGTCACTGCTCATTTGGTAAGAATTGGACATAGCTGATCACTTCCCTCCTGGTCAGCACTTACTATATTTGGTTTTCTGAACTCCACAATCCCCTCGATGTCCTCCTACATAACTGGCAAATTCTCGGTCCCTTTTCTGCTTCCTTTTTTCAATATCTGTTAATGTTGGAAGTTCACAGTAATCTGTCCTTAGACATGTTCTCATCAATTCCCATTCTCCCTTTTCTTGATCTCCTCTGTTTTCATGGCTTTAAATACTAAACACTGGTGACTCCTACATATACTTCTGCATCCTGGGCCTCTTCTCCAAATTCATTCACATGTTCAACTATTGACATAACCACTTGGATTTCTAGTAGGTATCCCATACTTAACACATTCAAAACATTTCCCCAGCTACTCTTCCAAATGAACTCTGTCCTCAGTCTTTCCAAATGTAGTTAATGGCAACTCTATCCTTTCTTCATTTCCCACTTAAAGAGTTTAGGCCAGTTGTCTTACACTTCCTGTATCTGTCAGTGTCATTTAACCTCTTTCTCTAGACCCTGTGTTTACAGTTAGTTTGACATTAAGTCTAAGAACTTGGTCAATTTCAAGTCACAATAAGAATAACCACTGAATTAATATGACAACCTGATCCCTCAACTGCAGAAAGTAAGCTGGCTGGCATAACTTTGACACTATTCGTTAACCTTGCCACTGCAACAAATTATGGCAAACTTAATAGCTTAAAATGATACAAATTCAGTATCTTATCATTCTGGAGTCAGATGGTCAAAATGGGTCAAGCAGGGCTTGACTGTTTGAGCTTCTAAAGTCTACTGCTTTCCTTGCTCATGATCCCTACCTTTGCTTCTATTATCACATCTCTTACTCTGACTCTGATCCACCACCTTCTCCTTGTAAGTCCCCTTAACTCCATCACATCTGCAAAATCCCTTTTACTATGTAGGGTAACATATTCACAGCTCCAGGAATTAGGATAGGAACATCCTGGGGAGCGAAGGAGGCATTACTCTGCCAACCACAGACATCACACAAATGTCCATTTCCCCATCAGCCTTTCAACCAATGCTTTTAACACCACTGCTAATCCTTGCCTAATCAAGGATTCTAATAAAAACTGCAAAATAATCATTTTCTAAATTAGAGTGAGGCTATTTGTTAAGCTTGAAATTCAGGCACACAAAGGCAGGAAAAATATGCTTAGATCTTCCTTTTTTATTTCCATTTTATCCAAAGTAAGAAGTTGGTTTAATAACCTCTTCAAATGGTAACAAATTAATTTCCATGGGGTTCTCACTCACTCTTTCCATACCCCCACCATCATTCACTCTCAATGATTCTTGCAGAATCAGTATAATTCCAACAATTTTAATAATTATTCTCTCATATATATTTTGGTTATTGGGAGCACCTTTGAGTTGGCTCCTGTGTTCTTTGACATGACTCTATTAATCTTTGAAGCCTCCTTGATTTCTAGCATAATTAGATGTCTCAGCACCACCTTGTACTTTCCTTGACCCACATTTCAAATTCACCATTTCTCTAAGGAGGAAAAAAAGTATGAGAAATGCAACCTTGGTTCTATGGATGATTATTGTTACTACGGATGATTATTATTCCTCAGAAGCAATTTCAGTGGACAGAGCTATACATTAAAAATTCATGCCTGTCTTATATATGTAATTCAATTTCAAGATTACAATGTTTTACCTCTTTTATTTTTCTTGTGTATATATTGTAAATTACACTAAAATACTGTTTTGTTATCTTAATATATTTATTGCTTTATCCAATAGTATAAAGAATCATTCTAACAAATTACTTTCTAAAAGCTAAGCTGCCCAGCATGTAGACAAACTACTCTAAAACTTGTAGGAAAAAAAAGCCGAGACTAACTAAAAGAATTTTCAAAAATAGAATGGGGAAAAATCATTCTACCCAAAGTTAAGACTCATCACATGGCTATAGTAATCAAGACAGATGGTATTGACAAAGCAATGGACACACAGATCAATGAAACAGAACTGAGATCCCAGAAACAGACCCATGTAAATATACCCAAATTATCTGACAAAAGTAACTCAATGGAAGAAGAACAGCCCTTTCAATAATAATACAGGAGCAATTGTACAACCATAGATAAAAAAAGAAAATCGACCTAAACCTTTTATCTTACACAAAAGTTAACTCAAAACAATCACAAATTTAAATGTAAAATGTAAAACTACTCTAGGGAAAAAACAAAATCTTCAGTCCATTGAGGTGGATGAATTCTTAAACTTAACACACACAAAATACATGATCCATAGAGGCAAAAAAACCTGATAAATTGGATTAAATCAAAACTTAACACTTTGCTTTCCAAAAGATCCTGTACAGAGGATGAAAAGCTAAAAACTAAAAGAAGGCATTTGTAAACCACATAACCAACAAAGGACTTGTATATAGAATATATAAAGAAGTCTCAAAACTCAACAGAAAAAAAGTCCAGTTAGAAGATGGGCAAAAGAGGCACCTGGGTGGCTCAGTTGGTTAAGCGGCCGACTTTTGATTTCGGCTCAGGTCACAATCTCAGGGTTGAGAATTTCCCTCTTAGGGAAATGCAAACTAACATCACAATAAGACATCACTATACATTTATCAGAATGGCTAAAATAAAAAGATAAATTAAGTGATTAACACTAAATTATGTTGAAAAGAATATAGAGAAATTGGATCATTCATACATTGCTACTGGGAATGTAAAATGATAAAGCCACTCCAGAAAAGAGTATGATAGTTTGTTTTTGTTTTTTACAAAAGTAAATATAAAATCAGCATATAACCCAGGAGTTGCTCTCCTGGCATTTATCCCAGAAAAAGTGAAAATTACATTCACACAAAAATTTGCTCATATCTGTTCATATCAGATTTGTGATGGACCGCCCCCCCCAAAAAAAACAACCCAGATGTACTTCAATGGTGAATCAACAGACTGTGGTATATTCATACTTTGGAATACTCAGTCATAAAAACGAATGAACTATTCATACATGAAACAACTTGGATGCAACTGGAGTGAATTATGCTGAGTTTTTTTTACAAAGCCAATCTCATAAGATACACACTATAATTTCATTTATTTATCACTCTGGAAGGACAAAGTCAGAGACGGAAAAGAGATTAAGTGGTTATCAAAGAAGGGAGGAAGCTAGTTGTGACTATAAAGTAGTTGAATCATCACAAAACCCACACACAGGAGTGCATGTAAAACTGGTAGAATCTGAACAAAGCTGGTAGATTGTGTTAGTGTCGATTTTCTAGTTGTGATACTACAGTTATGCAAAATATTACCACTAGAGAAAACTGCATGAAGGAAGAATTCTTACAGTTGTAATTTATAATTATATCAAAATATCAAAAAGAAATTAAACTACTGAATGAAGTTGAAACTTTAGAGTATATTTCTATTTCTTTTTGTCCTTAGAATCTACCCTCACTAAACATGTACAGTCAAAAAAAATACATATTCTAATGTTGCTGGAAAAAAGCCTCTCTCCATGTGGTAATATTAATTAAATACCCAGGTAGATTTGTTTGTATTTGCTTTTAATGTCAGGGATTTGTTAATCTGAGTTGTATTTTTAACAGGTAATGCATTACATGCTTTGAGTTACAACTATGGAAAAATACAGAGAGAAGTGTTGCTTCCCTTACCTTCAAGGGGTGAGAAGGAGCTGACAATAACTTTTTCCTAAGTGTCTTACCTTTGTAAGAACAAATATTTGCCTCCCTTTATTTTACTCAAGAATCAACATACAACATATGCTGTTCTGCTTGTTGCTTTCCCCCAATGATTTTGTATGAATAGGTCCTCTCCTTATCAGTAATACATAGTGTCCTCATTCTTTTTAAAAATTGCATCATAGTCCACTACCTGCATATATCACAGTGTACTCAACCAGATCTTTTGCTAAACAACCTAGGTATCAAGTAGGTACTCAATGAATAACCTGCACACATGAAATTTTGTACTTATTGAAGTATATTTGTAATAAGCATTTTTAAAAGATTATCACATTTAAGGATTAAGACATTTGTAATGTTAGATATTGCCAATTTTTTTTTTCCCATAGGTGGTATACCATTTTGCACTCATGGAAATTACATGTCCAAGAGATTTGCAAACTTCTGTATTTTTCACAATTTGATAGTTAAGAAATGGTTAATTACTATGATAAAAATAATTTTTATTCATATTATAAGTGAGGTTGAACATCTTTGCAAATGCTTTATGAAGTGTTATGTCTGCTTTTTCCTGTGATTTGTCTTTTCATATCCTTTGCCCATTTTTTTTATTGGGCTGTTGTTTTTCTTTTCAGTTTCTAGTGTATATATACGGGTGATCTACTATACACACATATAGGTAATCTAGTGTGTGGAGATATATATATATATATATGGATTAGATATATAGATATATGATTAGCCCTTTGTAACATGACTTGCAAAAAAATTCAGCCTATCATTCGATATTGTCTTTATCCCAGGAACAACCATTCCAGCACAGCAGCAACACTATTATGTGGAAAAGAGAAAGCTGGACTGCAGAACAGACATCGTAAGACACCTGCTTAGACCCATTTCTCAAAGTTTTAGCTTAGAAATCATCACTCCAAATGTAAGTGCAGTGGGGGTGATGGCAGCAGTGATCCCGGGTATACTCACTGACCAACATATGCATAAATTCTTGAGGACGGTGCTTAGACTTCTAGCCAGGAATGGTCACCCACTAAGGCACAAGTACGAGAAAAAAAGAGCAGCTGTGAAAAATTCCTAAAGAGCCACCAGCCTTCCAATTATAGGAGGAAAACCATCAGAAGGGCATGACCTGCAATGTTAATGCTTTCCCACTCATATTCCTAGGTGGGTAATCTATTATAGCATTTATGAAAGTTATTTTGCAGCATGAGTGGAAGAGAAAATTTGTACTTGGTGGCAAGAGAATCTGAGTTCACATCACTTATTGGCTGTGTGGTCATGAGCAAATGGCTTAGGGTCCTAAAGGATCCATGACCTACTCTAGAAAACAGGGATAGTAATCACTGCATTCCCGGGAAAATGGACTAGTTCTTGCAAAAAGGAACACCATCTGGTACATAAGTGCTCACATGTGCCCTGTATTCTATAACATTCTTTAAGTTCTTTCCCCAATTAAAAAGGGAGTAAGATTTTTTCTATCTTAAAATGTGAGATTTGGCCTCAACATTAGAATAAATACAGACAATATAGAGGACCAGAATATGAAGGTACCTAACAAAAAAAAACAAAAAACAAAAAAAAAAAACAAAACCCTGAAATCTAACAATAAGAAGCTATAGACATGAAGCCTCAGACGTATTGTTGGTAATTATTTCTTCTATATTTGTCATTAGAGCTTGAGTTGAGTATGGATGAATGGCAACAGTATTATAGTGGTTTTTTTTTTGGAGAACATAAAATAGAACTTTACAACTTGTAATAATACGGAAACTATTTCAGAATCCTTCTGCATGGAGTTCTGCTTTACATTTCAGTAGATGAGTGAGACAAAGGTATCTGGAGAGGGTCTTGACTACAATGCTGAAGAGCTTCAACCTCATTTAATAAGAAAGAAGCCGCCAAAGATTTTTTTTTATCATCAAATTATGATTGAAGGTACACTTGGGAAAATTTTCTTCACTCAGTGGTAAGCATTCATTGAGCCCTCCACCAGGCATATGATGTATGAAGTAGGGCATAGGATGGATTGAAAGGATAGAGGCAGTTTGAAAGTCATAGCAGCAAGATGATCTTTTGAGAGTAAGTAGGGCAAAGGTAGGACTCCATTCTTAAGGACAATGAAGAATATTTTGATCAGTCTCTGTGGACTGATGCTAGAAAGATGTAACAAGAGATCAATAAAGAAGTGAAAGTCTGATGAAAAACCAGTAATGTAGGGGACCTACACTGCACAGTTACGACTTTTTTTAAGCAACACTAATCTGATACACAGCAGATAAACAGGGCAGTGGTGCTTATCAAGAGCTGAAGATTCACAGGACAAAATAAAACATATCATGATGCTAAAATAATTTGCAAGACAACTGTTACAACTACCTTAACACTGTACTGTAATTATTAATGTTCATGAATAAAAAATTGAGTATCTTTTTTCTTAAAGTAACACTTTGGTATAATAAGAACATAAATGTGATATGCAATTTTAGATAAAGAGGTCCTATATGTAGCAAATTAAAGCATGAAATCTACACTAAGAACAATAAGACTATTTACATAAAACATGACTGGTGGAGAAACAAATAGTAACCCAAGAACTCCTGAGGCTTCATTGAATTTCCTTCCTGAGGCTCACAGAGGATCTAGTAATTTTTCTGTAAGGATCTCTGCTTTGATGAAGAGATGGAAAAATACTAATAAGCTCAAGAAAATTTTATGATTCACTGGCATGTAAGGTTTAGAGTGGATATTGGAAGGAAAGGAGACTCAACACTGCAGGGCTTTACGTGTGTTTCCCCTACACATACATCAACCCTTTGCAATAGGTATTATTAACTCCATTTTAGAGATAAAGAAACCAAGGCTCTGTAAATTGACCAAAGTCAATCAGCTGGTGGGTGGCAAAAGAACCAGAATTATAATCCAGATGCTTATGGAATTCAAATTCATTTCTTTCCACTACACCAGAATAGTCAATCAAATCAAATCTGAGTATGGCCTTACAAAAATTTACATCCAACAGATATCAATACGACCATGGTCCTTTTCAAAACAATATTGTATTTAAAACAAATCCTGAACATGCTTTTCTCTCCTGCTTGTAACAGTGTTGTAACAGATAATGTGACCCTGAAAACAGCTTCTCTTTTCAGTATGTGTCATTTTTATCCTTGCAGGAATTGCACCCAAAAGATGTGCCAATCTGTGTAATAACCAAGATTCCTGAAATGTTTATTCCAATGATCTGTCACCTTTCTAATGTTTGCTTTTAAGATAAAATGAAAAATCAAACTCAAAATCGAGGAGTAACCACTTGAGCAGGTTGATTTTTTTTTATCAAATTCTCAGGGTTTTTTAAAGATTTTATTTATTTGAGATAGAGTGAGAGAGCACATGCAGGGGGAGTGGCAGAGGGAGCAGCAGAGACAGAAGGAGAGGCAGACTCCCCACCGAGCAGGTAGCCCCACGAAGAGCTCAATCCCAGGGTCCTGGGATCATGACCTGAGCCGAAGGCAGACACTTAACCAACTGAGCCACCCAGGCGCCCCTTCAAATCCTCATTTTCTTGCTAAAATATAAAGGCAAATGAAACACCAGATGAATTAGCATATATGCTTATCCCTGTGTGGGATGTATAATTGACTACATCAATGAAAATTATATTTTAGCAGCACAATGTCAAAGTTATTTTTGTGGAATTATTGCATTTATACATAAAAACCAATATGAGCAGCCAGTTTACCCAGTGGTATTAAAAATGTTTAATGTAGACAAAAGGCTGAACTATTTTTATATAATGCAGAACTACTCTTTCACAATTTGTAAAACCCTTATTTATGTCATTTACTTTTTTACATTTTACTTTTTCATTAGACAAGAAAGTTTCAACCCAACATGTTATTTCCAAAGGAAAATAATTAGACTTGTATAAAACACTGTTAAATTTCTTAAGACTTTTTTTTTGTCCTTTTAGAGAAGAAAACATTTGTTTTAATGTTCTTTTAAATTCACTTAAAAAGAAAGCCTATCTTGAAATTTCAAGCACTAAGTCATTCTTGAGGAAAACACTTATCTGATTTAATAACAATGATTATGAGATTATTCAGTCTCCAGTATTTTTGAAAAGTTAGCCTTTTTTTCCACCTACAGTTTCGTACCATACTTTAATTCTTTTAATAAATGACATTAACAAAAGCTTTAGAAGAATACCTAGAATATAAAAAATATGATCAGATCTTGTCCCTCTGTTTTCAGGTGTTTTGAGAGAATAAATCTTCAGAATAGCTTGATCAATCTAGTAAGCCATCTCTGAAAGTAAGATTTCTCTGAATATTGATATAATAGCAAATATACCCAAGTTATAGGGAATTTGATCCCCTCGTATTCTCTTGCTGTGATTACAGAGTGGACCAACCTTCTATGAAGCCAAGTGGTAACAGATTTCAAGTTTTTAAACATGCCTCTCTTCTCAGCCCAAAAGTTGAACTCCGAGGAATTCAGCCAACAGAGATTCACACAAGTACTTAAAATATATGTGAAAGAGAACGTTCACTGAAACATGGTATAAAATTATAATTACAACCTGATTATCATTTGTAGATTGGTTGAATAAATTGTGGTTTTTAAACAATTAAATGCTGCAGAGCCTCCAAAATGATCAGATAGGATTCTATGTACTAATGTAAGCCAAAGTACATCATGTATTAAGTATATCATGTACATTTATATTAAGTGAAGCATCAGGATGCAGAACATCAGGTATAGTATAGCCCCACACAAGTAATCCTATTTGAATTGGAAGATGCAGTTCCAATTTTTAACAGAAGATATTCCTTTAATAGAGATCTCTCTAATTGAAGATACGTATTCTACGTTAAATTATAGGTGGGAGACAATTTTAGTATGTACTTCTATATTACACTAGTTATAATAGTACATATTGCTTTATTTGTTTAAAATCACCCCCATTTAATTCATTTAACTTTATATAATCTAGTGGCATTATGGCTTTAAAATACTTCCAAGAACATCTCAGGTTATCTTATGATTTCATTTTGTATTTCAATTCACCAGGCCAATGATATACACACTTCTGCTGGCCCTATCATTGTTATCCTGGTGCTGGACAGTTCCTAGGATTACAGAGGGGTTATAGTCCTGGCTGCAGTCCCTACTTCAAACCTTCTCTCACTTCCCTACAGTTTCTACAAGCTCCCCCAATAACATATTAACAAATTCATTTTTTAGCCATGGCCCCTGTTGCTTGCATCTACAATTCTAACTGCTATACTTCATCTTAAGAAGCTCCACGATGGCTTAAAAAAAAAAAAATTCTGTAATTCTTCTCATTCTTCCTTAGACCCTGAAAAGAGAGGCTCCTGATCAACAAAACAGTGATACTTATCATTGTATTTAAAGTCATTCCTGGAAGATTTCAGGACTATGGCTGTTTTCCCTACCCATCTCAATATGGCTAGGATTCCCAAAGTAGGGAAAAAATAATTAGCTGTGGGACCCTGCTCTACTAAAAGACTTTGGTGTCAGCATCTACCTCTACCTGCACACAGCAACTTCACTACTTCAGCAACAACTTAGATCACTGAGACCCATGTAAGTCTCAAGTTAGAATGAGAAAGCTAGTGTTCGAGAGATTTTCTTGGTGTCTCATTCATTTGCATGTAACCAAAAACACTATTCTGTGTCTTTATTAAACAGACATCCCAACCAGATTCATCCTTCCTTAAACTATATCACAGATTATTGTATCACAGTAGAAACTCTAAATGCCAACTATTCAATAAACATTTTCTTTACACTTCTTTCCTAAAAATGTTATCCTTCCATGACTTTTTAGGCTCTGTTACCTTTGTTATACATGGAAGATACATAAACAAATGTACATATATAAGCCATGCATTCATTTGAACCTCTAGGTGTCAAACACTCTACACGGTGAGTGTATATGAGTAAAAGCAATTTGTTCCAGCAGTCTAAGTATTCTCTCAACTATTTACATGCTTCTCTTATCTTCACTATGCAATGTGCTTGTAGCCAAGATCCCAAGATTTCAATGAAAATAACTACTGACAAGTATTCAGGAACTAGCACTTTTTAGGTACTAAGGTAAATATTTTATTCAGGTACTAAGGTAAATATTTTATCAATATCTAATCATTGGAAATTTTTTATTAAATAGGTATAATATACTATTCCTGTTTTACAGATGAAGAAAATGAGAATTTGGGAGATTAAATAATTTTCTCAAGGCAAATCCACTATTGGTACAAGAAGCTTCCAGAGAATTTAATAGATGGTTGTTTTTTCCAACAAATTTGCCCTTCTGGAAATATGTAAGTTTACATGCAGGCATGCCCATGAAGACTTTTTCCCTGACTTTAATACAAACTTATCAGAATATAAATTAACTGGGATTAAAACATAGCTGTTGTAGTAGGATATGAAACATTATCTATTTCTTCAATGCCAATATCTTAAACATATGAAGCATCCCCATTTAGCATTGCCTCAAGGATGTAAGGTCATCAAGGTGAAAGGAGAAAAATAGTTTCTTGGCTTTAAAGCATTAAGCCTAATTAAGACAAACTTGGTGGGGGAAAAAAAGGGCTAACCAAGTTTTTTATTTCCTACCCCCAACAAAAATGGGTGAGAGCCACTGAAGGAAGGAGAAGGAAACAAGGGAATAGACATTGGTATACTTCATGGTATACAATGTTCCCTTATTTAGACCTGGATTATACATGGGATACAATGCAACAGAAATGGAGACTCTTATTATTTGGAGATCAAAGACTAGAAGGCTGTGTCTGGAGCTCTGCAAGAAAAAGCCCGTCCATGTTCCCTTGCCTGCAATGGCAAGGAAAAAGGATAGAAGAGAAAGAAATTGATGTCAGAAGTAAAAAAAAAAAAAAAAAAAGTCATGGGGTACCTGGGTGGCTCAGTCCATTAACCAGCAGACTCTTGATTGTGGCTCAGGTCCTCATCTCAGCATACTGGAATCAAGCCCCGCATCAGGCAGGGAGTCTCCTTAAGGATACTCTCTCCCCCCTGCTTATGTGTTCTCTCTCTCTCAAATAAATAAATCTTTAAAAAAAAAAGTCACAGTAGTCCTGTACATACAGCCCCAAGAGAAGTACACATCAGCTTAACCCCACTCATACCTTTGAGCAGGTAAGAACACTGACAGAGAAAGCTGGTAGGCAGTGGAGGCATTACAGACTGTGAGCAGAGTGGTACTGACCACCCTTGCCAGGACCATAATAAGGCCTTGGATATGTGAGCAAATGCAGAGACAGACACCTATAAATGAAGATCATGACTTGCCAATTGTGCATGTCAGGAAGAAGGACAAGAGTAGATGCCTCCTCCTCCTTTTGACATTGCAGCAATGGATCTATTCCCATCCCCTGCGAATCAACCCCAAGGCTGGGGAGGCAAGTGAACAGAGTTTCAGAAATCCTGAATGTGACGGAGTTTAAACCTGAAATAACTGAGCAATCACTGACAAGGCTGAGAAGTCATTAATGTGCTGTGACTATATTGGAAAAGTGGACTAATTTTTCTGCTCTTAAGAAGGCACTAAGAATTCAGAATAGAAATTCAGCTATGGGAAAATAAAGTTATGAAATTTCCATGCTAGATTTTGACCTATCAAGTCCTGGTAGACACTGAGACATGCGGAACCTAATTCCAGATCTATCTGTTTTTAACACGTTCCCAGTGGCCACTATTTTGGGTTGATCATCAACATCATTTTCTTGCTACATAGTCGTTATCACAGAGATCTGGACTTCATCCCCCTCAAGATTTGAACTGTGTTCTACATTCCCTGGGTTTGAAAATTGTTGATATGTCAACCTAAGTGGAAGGAACAAGGAGAAACCTAAATGTATTTCTTTTGAAAAATGCCAGTTTTTTCTTCCTATAGTACTGTTGATAGAGAATCACTTCTAACCCTTTCCAGAATTTCTCTTACCAAGGAATTCACTGTATACTTCATGGTATGCACTGTTCCCTTATTGAGACCTGGATTACATGTGGGATACAATGCAACAGGAATGGAGACTCTTATTATTTGGAGTATTCAAATAAAGAATTGCAAGTATTCAATTCTTTAGGTCTTACCTCACGTTCCTCTAGGTTATATGGTATCTTTGCAACAGCAGTACCAACTTGGGATTTCAGGGTCAAATAGCTTTCCTCAGTCAGGGTTCTCATGCCCATTAAGTCATAATGAAAACCTTCAAATATTCTTTACCTTTTATTTAAAAGGTTATCTTTACCCAGACTATGTGAATATGGCTATAAACATAAAGCCACAAACATTTCTCCTTTATCTTTCCTGTTATCCTCTTAATTTACTAATCATTGCTCTACTATTTTTACTCTTCCTAAGTCAGCTTGTTTTCCTCCATAGGGTATAATTTAACAGCTTGTTTGGTCCTTTTTCTCTACCCTACTCATATATCAATGCCTTCTTGTTCTGGTCAGCAAGTCTTCTGCCAAGCATGTTCTTCCCACTCTTCATTAGATGTACTCTTTCTTTTGCCAGAAGCATTAGTTTAGTATCATGCATCATGGTCCAGAAAACGAAATTCTCTTCTTTGACACCATCTACAGAGCCAGCTGTTCACATCGCAGTTCCTTATCTTCCAAAGTACCAACCTTCAGTTAGAAGAAAATTAAACCACCACCTGTGTCCCTAAGACCTTCAATTTCCTACCCAGATTTCTAAATACTCTATACGTACATTCCAGGGTTGTTGCATTGGTTTTTTCTTTTCCCCCTTTCATTCTTATTTTCAACAGTTCTAATTAAAAATGGTACCTGTGTGTAAATATCAGGAATGCTAAGTGACTTCCTCTGGATCAATACATTCCCTTATTGTCATTTAGTCCTCAGTATCATTAATGAATATTGACATCTATCAATCCTTGCTTTTTATCTATATTCATTTTACTTTCTAAAGAGAATCATTTCAATATCATCTTAAGAAATACACTGGGTATAACATTTGAATCAAAGTTTATCTCTAAATTTTGCAATTATATTCCTATTAGAGTTCAGAACTAATTTAGCAATGTTTCAGAAGTTTTGGGGGGTTTTTTCTATCCAAAACTCAGTCCTTAACATGTTAATCTCCTTTATTCAAAGGCTATTATGTTCATTAATTGTATGCCTTTATTCAAGCTATGAATTTCTTCACAGTTGAGATGAAAGGTCCTATAAATCTAACTTGACTGTTACTGAATTAATCTGAGGTGAATATTCTAATTGTTTTACCATTTAAAGAATAACAGTTTTTTTCTACAATTTTAAAAAATATGTATTCAAAGGAGAAGACAACTATGGATTTGAGAAGTCAAATTAAAAAATGACCTCAAACTTATTTTCATCATGTTTTTATATTTTTGGTGCTCTCTTTCATTTCCACTGTGACGTGGGGCCATGCAACTTACAAATGCAATTTTGAGTTAAATAGTAGGTCAGAGCACTTGGGAAGGCTTACTGCTTATATACAAATGTTCTCTCACTTATTATTGAATTTGTATGTCCTAAAATCTTAAAAGCCAAGGGGAAAAAAATCCTAAGTAATTAAGCTAAACAGGATTTACCATGTTTTCTTGCATGTAGTGGGTGCTTTCCAAGCTTACACTGAGTCAGAAGTCCCAGAACTTAAATAACAAACTCAGGCTCTCTATCCCTAAGGTTTCCTGATAAAATACAGGGCACAGAAGTTAAATTCGAAAGTTACATGAACAAAGTTAGTAGAGTTATGCCCAATTGCATGGGACATACTCATACTAATAAGTATTGGTTGTTTATCTGAATTACCAATTTAACTGGTATATTGTATTTTTATTTGCCAAACCTGGCAACCCAATATCACTGAACTATGGGAATTGTTTCCTAAGGCTCATTTCCATACAATCAGTTGCAATTCTGAATGCAATCCTGGGCTCAGAGCACCCATGAGGTGGCCCAGAGGCACCAGTATTGAGCTACTATTTCTTTGTTACTTTGTAAGCATCCATTAGTTTGTGGATATCAGAGTTCTAATCCTCTAACCAGAATGAAGTAAGTGTTTTATCTTGCCAGAAAGGGCCCCATGTACATCTCTGTCCTTCCTATCATCCCCAGTACCCCGTATTCATTGGGGGCACTGTTTCCATATATTAGCAGACAGAACAAGTCCAATGTTCTAGGGATGCCATCTGACTTCTGGTTGGACATGAGAATCACCTGGAAAGCTTTGACAGTGTATGGTACTTTGCCTCCATCCCAAAGTATATCAGAATCTCTGGGGATATGGTACGGCCATTGGCATATACTATTTCCCAGGTGATTGTAATGTGTAGCCAGGATGGAGAACTTTGCTATAGACAGGAGCAGAGATGCTCAAATTTAGTTGCAAATTAGAATAACCTGGGAAGCTTTATAAAAAATTTATAAAAACTTCCACAGCCAAGACTAATTACATCATATATCTGGGGGTAGAATGAAATCATCATAATGTCTAAAGGTGGGATGAAGTCATCAGCCATTTTTTAAGCTCCCCAGGTGAATTCAGTCATAGTTGAGAACCACTGCTTAACTTTGAATCTCTCACACAGCACCATCCACAGATAGGCTTTTCTTTCTATTCTTTAGTGACTCAGATATACATCTTAGTTTGTTTTCTTTATCCTCATCACCACCTACCCACGAAGTTACTCAAAGTGGCATTTCCTAACTTGCAGACTACTGAAGGTTTGGGGCAAAGGAGTTTTATTTTGGGGAAACATCTAAGAATCTTAAATTGGATATTAGACATACTTATGCCTCAAAGTTTTTGGCTACCCTGACATCCGACTTACTTAATTTGCTCCCTTACTAAAGATATCTTGACCTATTAAACCCATTCACATCTTTACATAGGGTAATTTAGCCCTCTTCCACACAGGCAAACCTTACATACATACACACCAAAGAATCTTTGCAGGGTACCCCCCTTCCCACCACCCTCTAAGAATAAAACCACCACACACACACACACACACACACACACACACACACACACACAGAAAAAAAAAATCAAGGATGCTATCAACACCCCTATCACCAGCACTACATATATACTCAGCCCTATGAAGACCAAGATGTTAAAATCAACTTGAACTTTAAGTAACATTGTTTTCAAATAGGTATATAAATAACTGTTACAGGAATAAATGTAATTACAGAATGTAATAATAAGATAATCTCCCATTGAGTACTCCAAGTAAGTTTCAACACAAACTTTAAAGCTTTAAAACATTTTATTATAAAAAGTCGGAGGACATACAAATTCAGATCCCCCAGGCAGACTTCTGTAAAGCAAAAGTTAAAAAAATGGTCAATAAAGGAAATACAATAGCAATTGAAAATAAAAGTTCTTTTTAACTACTCCCATCAACGTATTTTTAGGCCATTCATTTTGTTGTTGTTGCTGTTGTTAAGATTTTAAGTAATCTCTACCCCCAATGTGGGGCTCAAACTCACAACCCTGAGATCAAGAATCACATGTTCTACCAACTGAGCCAGCCAGGTGCCCCTAGGCCATCTGTTTTGAGCCCATCATCTTTCCAGTATGATTTGTTCTTCTCAATTGTCATTTGTGGTTTTAATATTGTTTATACGTTTGCTATGTGTCTCCAGCCTCACAGACTGCCCATTTCTTTAACACTCTTATACCCCACTCACTCTCAAATTACTTCCCAGTTACTCCCTTTGAAACAGATACTGTTTCTAAACTTAATGAAACTTCAATGGCGTAACTTTGGGGCACTCGAGTTCAGTTTTCATGTTAAATTTTGAGGAGGATTATGGTTATGAGAACACAGTAGCTATAAATGATACTCAGTTACTCAGTAATTAGGTGTAACAAACCAAACCCCAATGGTGTGCCATGTTTAACTTGGTGAACGTGCGTTAGGTGGAGTTTGGCTTATGTAGGCTGGGATTCTCTGGAATTGGCTCCAGGTTGGAGGGTATGTCTAGATGCGCTTCACCAATAGCTACCCAGGGCAAGTTTCTCTCATGATGAAATACAGGAGGGCAAGAAAACAAACATTTCCAGCCTTTGTTCATATGACCTCCACCAACACTCCACTGGCCAAAACTTATCATATAGTCCAGGCTGATGTCAGGGAAGGATATACTGTCGTCTGTAAGGTTATAATAGATTGGAACTATTGAAGACAGTAATGCAAATTTACCACACTATTCTAGATATGTTCATTTATGGAATACAGGAGACCCGTGAGTATTTCTGCCCATGTATCAAAGCTCAGGGGGAGCTTCAGGTCTTTATCTCCTCTCTGTCTCCAAGGAAAATGACCTCAAACACCAGAGGAAGTAGAATAAGTATGAAGTAATTCTGGCTCTGGGGTCAGACTCACTTTTTTAACCCTCAACTATTTCTCAGATGTAGAATCTTGAGCAACCTAAGCTTACTGTGCATTAGTTTCTTCATGTATAAAGTAGGGATAATACCACTACCTACCTCATAGGGCTGTGGTGATAATTAGATGGAATCATCTGTGCAAAGCACTTAGAGCACTACTAGCAAATAGCAAGCACTCAATAAAAGCTAATGGGAAGAGAAAGGAATGATAATACACTTTGAGCAAATTTAAATGTTTTCATTTCCCCTCATTTTTCCCTTGGAGCCTCCTTCTTCCTACATAGCTACTCTGATACGATGCTGTCCAACGCAGTGCCATTCCTGGAAAGCCCCGCCTGGGGAAACAAAGTTAGTGCAGGCTTTTTAAGCAGCTGTGGTTCTTGTTCAAAAAAATGCAAAAGGAGTTCCTTTCCTTCAAATCCTTTCTCTGAGTAGGAAAATGAGACTCTACAGATTTTTACATAGAATGAGGACCATAATTACTTTGGGCCAAGAATTCTGCTAACCATTTTGCATGTATTATTTTAATCCTTCCAAAAGTTCTAGGAGATGGATAATATTACCACTATTTGCAAATAAAATGGAGAGTTGATGAACTTGACCAGGGATTCACATCTAGCAAGTGGCCAAAACTCAGTTTAAAATAGATCTGTCTGACTCCATAATCTCTTTTAAAGAGTAACCTGAGTTCTTCAAAATTCTTAGGATATGGCATCTAAATATATACCCTGAAAATAAACACAAAACAGACATGAGACAGTACTTCAAATATAATCTGAGTATGAAGAAAACACACACTTTGGCATTTCACAGTTGAATCTTTTCCATAGTTACTATGAAAAACCAAGGTTCAAGTTCCCTTCCAAATATTAGTTAGAACTTACCCAAAAGAAATGGAATCAGGCAATCTAATTGTTTTTCAACTGAGTTCAGCTAAGCCTTAGGAGTTCCACTGGTAGGAATAGAATGTTTGTAAACCCCTAATGGAGTTCAAATTCCGTATTTTACAGAGGAAACTAGCAAGGTCCAGAGAGGTAATAATCTATCTTGTATCACCCAGCTAATAGTCATCCTGAGACTAACATTCAGGTCTCCTATTTAAGATCAGTACTCTCAATTATAATGAGATGCTACAGTTTGAAAAGATTATGGCAAAGAAAAAATGGTAGTCATTCATTGACTTAATGAATGCTGGGACACTTTCTAAATCATCTCAGCTAAGAGTGTCTTCCCAGCCCTTGCTTATTGTTGAGAATATTACAGAGGGGATATTATGACACTCAGGACTACCATGGATGGCCAAATAGGTGTGCACAGCATAAAGAGACGGAGCACTAATCATATATTGTTGTATAGGATACATACTATGAGTGGCTGGAGTTGTGGGACATGGTGGTCCAAATGACAACTCACCCATTTGATGAAAAATTCCAATCAGAGAATACAAGTGTTCTGACATTTCCCCCAACCATTCCATAATTTTTAGTATTAGAAAGAGGAACCGTTTTCCCCTAGAGCATTTTCCAGATTCATTTGAACACTACAATAAACCTTCATACAGAATCTGAAAATATCTTGCTACAAAAATGCAGGATAATGGCTTAGCTCCTATTATCTGCTTTAGCTGGAAAGTGGATGCTAGTTCTAAGAGTCTGTCATAGATAATGGCAACTTCATATTAGCTCTGCTAAGGTACTCATAACATCCATTCCAGTTCCAAAGGACTACAAGATCTTGTTACTTTCAGTTTTGTATTTTGCATTTTATCTATTTGTGGGGTCTGCTAGCTATATGAGAGTGATATTATAGTCTGTACATGAAACAGAAAACTCTCATCTTAAAATAGACTATAATACTGTACCTTATTAAAAAATACAAGTGCATTTTCTCCTAGAGACTATGACTTACGATAATGACTGTTATCAATATGCAATTACTTCGGTTACCTTGGAACATATTGACATTCATTTATTTAAAGATAATGTAACACATTTTTATTCACTGAGGTAATCTGTGGATATGATTAAACATGGTTGCCCATCTTACACTTTGGGATAAAATGAAAAAACTGCAATCAGAGCTTTTGCACTGTTAAAAATAGCTCCTATTAAATTGAGAAAATTACATTATGGCTTATTTCAAACACAATTGCAAGTGATTATAAGGAAACAAAATCATAACTTGGATAAGTGCTATGTGAGAACATCCATTCTACCCAATAATGGGATATTGGAGCTAGACTCACAGGGCAAGTGCTTCAGTAAGAGAATCATTGACTGTTCAAGAGTGATTGTCCATTTATCTCCATTACAGTAGACAGACACAGAGAGATGGTCAAGGAGTGACTAAGGTATATAATTAAGGAGAACATAACTGGAGAGGACACCATGGAATAAACTGTTTTAATACTAACTAAAGAATGCACTTGCTAGAAGGCTGGCAATATGGCTTAAAGATTCATATTTTTTTTAATTTTATTTTATTATGTTATGTTAATCATACATTACATCATTAGTTTTTGATGTAGTGATCCATGATTCATTGTTTGCGTATAACACCCAGTGCTCCACTGAGCACTGTGAATTGTGTGAGACTGATGAATCACAGACCTGTACCTCTGAAACAAATAATACATTATATGTTTAAAAAAAAAAAAAAAGATAGTAGGAAGGGAAAAATGAAGGGGGTGGAAATCGGAGGGGGAGACGAACCATGAGAGACTATGGACTCTGAGAAACAAACTGAGGGTTCTAAAGATTCATATTTATATCAGGATTTCCTTCCTTTTAATGCTCTCATGCAGAAAGCAGTCTAACGA
Organism: Phoca vitulina; assembly: GCF_004348235.1. Taxonomy (NCBI): domain Eukaryota; kingdom Metazoa; phylum Chordata; class Mammalia; order Carnivora; family Phocidae; genus Phoca; species Phoca vitulina. Next base: position 49,427,353 of record NW_022589704.1, read on the forward strand.
ATTAGGTAATCCATCATTAATTTTCAGAGATTCATATGTGGGAAGCAAAAAGGGGGGATTAAAATACACAGAAATGCTTTTTAAAAATCATCATTTTAATATAACTTAACCTTCAAAATTTTTTTACATCCTAAGGAAAAAAACATTATTTTGAAATTGTCACCAGACACAAGGGTCACTTACCAAAATAAATTAAAAAGTTATTAGTGGCCCTCCCAGAACTTAAGAACAAAGCTGTTCTTATTCCATGTCACCCACAGGTTATGTTCTCTCAACACTGTTGTTCTTTTTGTTTCAAATTTTTGTTTAAATTCTAGTTATTTAACATATAGTGTAATATTAGTTTCAGGAGTAGAACTTAGTGATTCATCACTTACACATAACACCCAGTGCTCATCACACCAAGTGCCCTCCCTAATCCCCATCACCCATTTTAGCCCATCCCCCTGCCCAGCTCCCCTCCAGCAAAACTCAGTTTGTTCTCTATTGTTAAGAGTCTCTTCTGGTTTGCTTCCCTCTTTTTTGCCCCTTCCCCTATGTTCATCTGTTTTGTTTCTTAAATTCCACATATGAGTAAAATCATACGGTATTTCTTTATCATGAGCACATTAGGGCTCCCTCACTCCAAAGTTAATACCAACTCGTCTAGGCAGGGTTTCCTATAGAAGGAATAATTAAGATGCTTCACTAGTCCATCAAAGAAGTCATTTTCAGATAAACTATGACGTTGTTTTGCTAGAGATTAAAAAAAATACATTTCATCTGCATTAAATAATATGAAAAGTATTCTAATGAGATCATCTTTGCAAATGATACTTTTATTCTAGGGTATCAGTGAAAGCAGTTACATGTTAACATGTGAGTTCTAGTCAACTTTCACCACCAGAAAACTTGTCTACTCTATAATTTACAACTTTATTCACTAATAATTAATGACTCAAACATACAGGAATAAGTGTAAATGATATCTAATTCTCTAACCATTTTTTCTTCCTTCACCAGTATTTTAATTAGAAAGCCAGTATTATTTGGTAGGAGATACAGAAGTGCTTACAAATGAGGGTTTATATGGAGTAACTTATTTCATTCTCTCATTTTTAAGAGTTATGCCGCTTTATTTCAAGGGATCAAAAATGAAGTGCACCAATTCCAAGGCAACCTTCTGCACACACACACATCAGAGTATCACTGGGGAGGATAGAAGGTAAAATGAAGATCTGACCAGCCCTCCTTCATCAAGCCCACTAAGTGGCACTCTGTGACACTGTGAATTAGTATTCTCCATTTCATTCCCTCTCTGGCTGGGAATTTACATAGGATAAATGTAATCTAATGTATGTAGCATAAATTAGGACATGTGAGTTTTAGAAGGTGAAAGGAAGACAAGAGTCCTCTGCCTTACACTTCAGCTCTCTCTACTAGGAAGCAACATCTTGGAAAGGTTTGGTTTTTCTATATGGCTCTTTAGTATCCCTTCTCCGTTGCAGGAGATTAGAAGCTTATGACTCAACTGCAGCACCTAGAAACTCTGGCTTCCTATCCCTGGATCACAGCTGCAGGGGTGTCTTGAAACCACAATACTAGTGGAAGTCTTGAAGGCAGAAGCTCTCCCAAGGAGTCAGTTCTCTTTCATTCTGGGTGGGAGTCATTCCAAGTGTCCACTTTTTGTTAACTTCTAATCCTTTGTATTAAATCCCATCCTGCTCAAAAACTAATGATGTAATGTGTGGTGATTAACATAATAAAATTTTTTTTTTAAAAAAATAGTACATCATTTCTTCACTGACCCCTCATTGATGCACTGCCTGTTGTTTCAAACAAAGAACAAGATCATCCCAGAGAGGACTTAGCTGGCAGCAACTTTGCTCTTTCAAAAAAACAAAAACAAGACAAAAAACTACATATGTGTGTATCAATTTACTTATATAGTATACTATATATTTTAATACATTTATGCATACATACAAGTTTTTAAATATATATAATATAAAGAGAAAGTTTTTAAATATAAAATATATACATTTATATATATTATATATATAATATAAAGAGAAAGTGGAAGAGGTGATTATGCAGGGTAAACATTTTCCTGGATCTTTTAGCATTGAAGAAAGGCAATAGGCAGGAATTTATATAATACAAAGGGAGTAATAGTGAGTACTAAAGAAAAAAAAAAAAAACTACTACATTACTATTTATAGCCTGTTTTAACTTGCCTTCCTTCCTAAGAATTAAGTATTTACCTCTATGTTAATACACTTTTTTTTCCACAGTTTCATTAAAGGTAAAGGAAAAAAATTCACATTCATCAAAACTGAGGTAAGTGACTTCCCTAAAGACACAAAGTTAAACAGGACACCCCCCACCCACCCAGAGCTCAACACTGAACGAGGGTAGGAAGACCTCAGCTCATAGACTAGCCGGGACCTTTGCCTTCATGTCATCCAATCCTTACAACTCCTTCCGAGTCGTCACATCAACATCAATGTCATTGTTTTCCACATACTCCCTCTATCAAAAACTGAACTGTTTAAGGTTATTTTAAGAATCCCTAAGAAGGTGAAGGATCCAGAAAAGAATTCAAAACAAGCAATATTCTGATTTTCTTCAATATAAGTGGGTCCATTCCCCATTTCCTAGGGTTGCAGGTAGGTAACCCCAGAAAAACTGAAAGCTGAAATACACTTTCTAATTTGCAATATAGATCTATGCTCCATAAAATTGATTCTAGAAAGGTTAAAAAAAAAGAATTAAAATCATGTAGGCTGGATTTTATTTATTCCCTGAAGATTCATCTCCACCTCTGTGGGTCTCTGAATTTCTGCCTCTGCTTCTCCATTTCAGTGTATCTGGCCTTGCTAGCTCTCTACATCTGTTGCTTTTCAGCTCTTCTTCCCTACTCCAAGTACATTTTTTTTCCTTTCTCCCTGCCACTTTATTTTTCTTCATTAAATAGCCATTGTATAAAGTCGAAATTGCTACTTCTTGTATTTACTAAATAGTTTTAGTCCATAAAAGTAGAGAAAAGTTTTATAATTTTCTCCAAAAACATTGATTTTTTTTCTATACATTAGTAACTCTTGATAAAGAAAAATCTTCCCACCATTTCTCAAACCTGCTGCCTGCAAATGAAATATGATACTCCTATTGTGACCTTACTTCCATTTGCAATCACTCCAAACATTGAAGGACTTTTTAAAAAGTAGTTCTTATGTCTAGAAAAGAGTATATTTAGTGTTGGCAGCAAAATTTAACATTTTTTTCTTCACTTCTTGTTTTTGCAATGGATATTCTAAAGTGCGGAAAAAGCTAAATTATTAAAGAATAAATGTATAAATGTCAATTGACTAAAGTTAGTTTCTCAATATGCTAGAAGGATAATTGACACACGTAAGTATAAAATTTAAAATTTTTAGGGCATCATTGGTGTTATTTAAATGAATGTTTTTCCTCATGTAAGAAAAGATGTACTCGTGAATAAACTGTCTCTACAATATATTAACATGGCTTTGTTTACAACCCAGCTGGTTTAATAAAAACTAGACAGTTGAAAACACCACCAGAAAATGTTCTGTAGGAAAAACAGTGGCTGTTCTAAAAAGTCTAGCCATATGTCGTCCTTAGGTCCATCTGAGGCTTCAGCTCACCTTCTACTGCTCTATAATTACTTTGATCTACTGGGTTTTATGAAATTAAACATTGTTAAGTAGCCATGTCATACTCTTTTTAGTTTAATTTCAGCCTATACTGGTCAAATTCTAGCTCCTCTTTCATCACCTAGCACTTGCTATGGAACATGCTCAGATTCTACCCAGCCAAGTTAACTGCCTGCAACGTAGCTGCACCTGAACCTTATCGGTGAAAGAGCACTCTAACAAAAAGAGGCCCAACTGGGTGCCTGGATACCCTGGTCAAGTTTCTATTCTGAATGACCTTGAGCAAGCACATCTTCTCTCTGGTTCTGACTTTTCTCTGCTGGAAAACAAGCGTCTTGGCTTGAAGTATACAGACTCCTTCCAGCAAAACAGTTTATTATTCCAGGATTTATTTTCCAAATGCCAGGTATAGTCTACTAACAGAATTCACACACTCCATAGAGGTAAAAATAGCTTTTGCAACAAGTATAACCCAAACGAGTCAACATTTACAAGAAGAAACAAATGTGATCCAACCGCTGTGTTTCATGCCATGAGAGAATCAAAAAGTCCCCACCCTGAGAAGCGGAAATCCAGATTATAAGGCACGAAGTGCATAAGCAAGAATCCAAAAGACAGATTAACAAACACAGATGACAAGAGGCAAAATGGCACAAAACAGTGCTGGGGGGGAAGCATGAAATGTCAGGAGAATCTAATCAGAAAGGATTTCCTGGCAGTGCTGGCTTTCTGAGTCATTGGAAATAAAGCATAGGTGTTAGAAAAGGGGAGGTAGGGGCGCCTGGGTGGCTCAGTCGTTAAACATCTGCCTCCGGCTCAGGTCATGATCCCGGAGTCCCGGGATCGAGGCCCACATCGGGCTCCCTGCTCGGCAGGAAGCCTGCTTCTCCCTCTCCCACTCCCCTTGCTTGTGTTCCCTCTCTTGCTAGGTCTCTCCCTGTCAAATAAAATCTTAAAAAAAAAAAAAAAGGGGGGGGTAAAGCAGTGGGGCTGGGGAGGAATGTGTGAAGGTACAGAGGCATAAGCGAATATATAAAGGGCAACAGTGGAATCAGTTAAACACAGGGGTTTTCTCCCATGCAGAAATAAACCGTTCAGCATATGCAAGGCAACATGAACATGCGCCCATCCGGTTCGCTTAGGCTAAGATCACAAGAGCTGGAAGGACTAACTGTCTGCAGTGCCCCAGCAGCTCAGATTCACAGGCTCACATGCAGTCACAGGCTCACGCCCTCATCAGGTCACACTTGAACCAATATCTTCCAAAACTTCCCCAGAACTTACTAGGTGGTATTAGACAAGTTGCTCGGCCCCGGATTATTAATTTACTTTACATGGGACTCCTCATAACGTCATTACCATGAAGAGGAGACCCTCAATCAAACACCCAGGAGTGGCAAAAACAGAAGTCATACTCAGTGAAACCTGTTCCATTTAAGGAGATTCCTGCTGTTCTTGCTTACCTTGCCTCACTTTTGTGGCAGTCACAATATCACTCTAAATTTAAGAGGGTTTTTTTCCTATTTTTCCAAGTATCTTCCCTGTATTCACTGAGTTAACCCATTCTATTCCTACTTGCTATAACTAAAATATTTTCTTCTGATTAAATATATACTTGTTTTGATAGTATTACCCAGTGAGGAGATGGGTTCATCACAGAAGACCACAGAGAGGCAGCTATTTTTATTTTATCATTACAAAATGTATGACAAATCCATGACAAAATTTGCATTTGAGGAAACTTCAGCAGCTCTGGACATAATAGGTAGGTACTGATAAATGAACTGATGCTGGAAGCCAAGTAAGAAGCCTGGTGGCCATCTTCTAGATGTAAAATACAAAAGGATCTACTGAAGCTGGAACGATGGCATAGCAATAATAGGAAGGCATACGTACATAAATGTTATAAGTGCTTACTGATGCACTGAATTTAAGGTAGTTGTACCAAAGACACAAAAACAACACTAGAAAACTAAGAATGGTCAGGGCATACAAAGCAATGGAGAAACAGGGAAGCTGGTTTGGGATGGACAGGAATTCAACATTCATCCATTCTTTCTAATATTTATTGAGAATTTACTCAATGCCAGCCACTATACTAGATCCTAGGGACATAGGATAGTTGCTAAGACAAAACTCGCCCCTTTCTTCATGAAGCTTACAAACTACCAACATATGGTTCTAAGTGATCAATTTTTGTTTAAAGTGCTGCATTAGGGAAGTTCAGGCTATTATGGGATAGGGGACTCAATCTCGTCTGATATCTAAGGGAAAACCTGAAGGGGAAATGGGAGAAGAGTTTGAAAAAGCAGTGTATTCAAGTGAGATCAGTGTGCTTCATTTGAGATATTTGTGAAAAATCCAATTATTTTCAAACAACTCTGTACCAGACACTTTACAAATGTCGTTCCATTCAAATCACACATCACACCTATAAGGTAATTATTTCGTTTCTAAAACCCAAAACTTCAAATCAAACACGTTAAATTGACCATGATGGCAAGGCAGGTAAGTACCAAAGCTGAAAGCATGCCCCAGTCAACCTGCCTAAAAGACCTGCTTTAACAGGTTACAAGCGTTCTGTTTTTTATTCTGAAGGAAATTACCTCTATAGGCACTCCCTTTGGCACTAAGTCCACTCTGAATAAACCCAATTCTTCTTCCCTTTGACAGCTCTTAAAATATTTAAAGACAATTATGCTCACCAACCCAGCTTTCAAGTTTTTACCACATTGTACGTGTATGTTTGCATATTCTAATCATGAGAACTATTACCTCACACACCACCTTGTGGCTTGTTTATTCTTGTAGACAAGGCAGTAACATTATATTATACTGAGACATGGCCTACTTCCTGTTATGAACTTCATATCCGTATCTCAGCATCCTGTCCCATTCTCTGGTACATTCTACATCGCCCCTCAATCCCCCTCAACCTCCATCTCTACCTCTTTGACTTCCCTTATTGTTAATTTTCCACAGTCCCAGTGCTCTCTAGTTATCAATAAATGTTGGTCACAACCTCCCCATCTGCTCCTTTTAGCCCTTTGCCTCATGCTTTCATCTGTATTATCTGACAGTTTCTGGATTCTTTTGTCTCACCAAGCTTCTCCATTTGCCGTTTCTCTTATCAGCTACATTGAGGTTCTGCCCCTTTCTTGGGTTAAATTCCTACAGAGTTTTCTGTGTCATAGCTAATAATTTCAGTCAGCTTTTAGCCACATTTCTAATTAAAACCCACAGGTAAAATCTTGATGGAAAAGAGGTGAGCTTGTATGAGAGAAAACACCTGTTTTAACACTTGGAGCTCAAATGGAAAAACAAGCCTCTTCTTTAAAAAAAAGCATGTACATTAGATATTTTCTCTTCCTGTGCCTATAAGATCTAAGGATCATTGGTTTGAAGTAATAAAGCACATAAGTGAATATCTTTAGGGAATTTAAGAAAATTTGTCAAATGCCTCTGTGACAAGTAGGTGTTTTATGATTTCTAAACATTGATTTCAGAACCACTTTAAGCTTGCAAAGTCTGAGGCTTATTCCATCCCACTGTACATTAAATCCCATTACCGTTAATGGCAAAACATAAGCCTCATGATACGTTGGGGGGAGGAGTGGAAAACACCCAAACTGAGAGAAGACACCTTAATTGTTCTTCTGCCTTTAAACTAGCAAAAACTATTAGATGGCTATACCAGCTAAAGTTCCTATACATTATATTCAGCATCACCAGTAGCAATTTTCCTATCAGAGTCACCATTAATCAATGCTAACTTTACACATTAACATTTATGGGAGACAAAGCTTCTCCTGGTAGTTCTCTCTCACACATAACATACACACACACACACTTCACACCACTTCTGAGGAGAGAGAATTCCGATATTAGGAAATTCAGGCCACAAGCAGTTTACTGCCATGACTAGCATGTTCAGCAGAAGTGAAGACCAGATGCCAGAGAAAAGCCTGGGCACTTGAAAAACAACTAAAAACCACTCTTGAATCCATTTCTTCTGACTTGTCTCTCTCTGGGGACTTTGAGTCTTTTTCTCCATATCCCATATGTGTGGTATGAAAAGATAGGACTGCGACTCCTCTCTCTGTCTGAAGAGATCTCATCTCTGAAGACCAGGGTGGGTAGAAAAGAACCATTTTGCCTCTTTTTGGGGTTCCTACCTTGTCACAGGAAGATATGCCTTTTCATTTTCATAAGTATCCCAGAGACAGCCTCAAGCCTTCTTTCCACTCCATTCCCTCTTCCCCTTAGAAGAAGAGGATGGCTTATCAAATTGCACCCTGAGGAGAAGAATCCCTGCAAGCCCGAAACCTGGGCTCCTTCCTTGCCTTTGGAGCCATGGAAGGTGTAATTGCTCCTCCCACTCGTTTCCTTCAGTAGTAAGAACACTTGAGTCAATTTACAAAGTGGGGTCCAGCAGCAGTGGCAGCACCTGTGAATTTGTTAGAAATGCAAACTGCCCAGTTGCATTCCAGGCAGACTGAATCTGAAACCCTGGAGTTAGGGCCCAGGAATCGGTGTTTTCACAAGCTCTCTGGGGGATTGTTTAAGAGCTGAAGTTAAGAAGTACTGTTCTGGAGTGCTTCTGAAATGTTAACATTTAAAATGACCTGGGAATATGGAGAAACTGCACACTGTAATTCTACATGTTAACAAGCTCTCAGGTGGTACTGATGCTGTTGGTCCTTGGACCTCCCACTTTTTCAGCATTGGCCGAATATGGGAATCACCAGGAGAGCTTAAACGCCATGAACAACAAACCCCCACCGTCAGAGATTCTGATTTAATTGGTTTAGTGTGCAGCCAGAGCATCTGGGAAAATTGTACTTTTAAATCCAGTTGATATTTCAGGCTCTGTAATTTTTCACTCTGAAAAATAGTGAAACTATTTTTTCACTAGTTCTAAGCCCATAAAGGGAAGAATGTGATTGGTACCTTAAATCCCAACTGGGAAGTTCACTGGGAAGAAGTCAGTAATAGGACCTGACTCTACTGTAGTCCATGGGGACTACATGGGCTCATTGGCCATTTTGTGTCCCTTATCCATCACTAACCCTCTTTTGGAAGCAGATGAATGAGGTGGTAACAATTACATTCTTCCCTTGAATGAGGTGGTGCATAAAACAATCCAGATGAAACTTCATTCTTTTTTTTTAATTTTTATTAAACTATAATGTATTATTAGTTTCAGGGATACAGGTCTGTGATTCAACAGTCTTACACAATTCACAGAGCTCACCACAGTACCTACCCTCCCCAATGTCCATCACCCAGCCACCCCATACCTCCCACCCCCCTCCACTCCAGCAACCCTCAGTTTGTTTCCTGAGATTAAGAGTCTCTTATGGTTTGTCTCCCTCTCGGGTTTCATCTTGTTTCATTTTTCCCTCTCGTCCCCTATGATCCTCTGTCTTGTTTCTCAAATTACTCATACCAGTGAGATCGTATGATACTGGTCTTTCTCTGATTGACTTATTTCGCTTAGCATAATACTCTCTAGTTCCATCCACGTCATTGCAAATGGCAAGATTTCGGGGTTTTTTGATGGCTGCATAATATTCCAGTGTGTGTGTGTGTGTGTGTGTGTGTGTCTGTGTGTGTGTGTCTGTGTGTGTGTGTGTGTATACACCACATCTTCTTTATCCATTCATCTGTTGATGGACATCTAGGCTCTTTCCATAGTTTGGCTATTGTGGACATTGCTGCTATAAACGTTGGGGTGCACATGCCCCTTTGGATCACTACATTTGTGTCTTTGGGGTAAATACCCACTAGTGCAATTGCTGGGTTGTAGGGTAGCTCTATTTTCAACTTTTTGAGGAACCTCCATACTGTTTTCCAGAGTGGCTGCCCCAGCTTGCATTCCCACCAACAGTGTAGGAGGGTTCCCCTTTCTCTGCATCCTCGCCAACATCTGTCGTTTCCTGACTTGTTAATTTTAGCCATTCTGGCTGGTGTGAGGTGGTATCTCATTGAGGTTTTTATTTGGATTTCCCTGATCCCGAGTGATGTTGAGCACTTTTTCATGTGTCTGTTGGCCATTTGGATGTCTTCTTTGCAGAAATGTCTGTTCATGTCTTCTGCCCATTTCTTGATTGGATTATTTGTTCTTTGGGTGTTGAGTTTGGTAAGTTCTTTATAGATTTTGTATACTAGCCCTTTATCTGATAAGACAATTGCAAATATCTTCTCCCATTCTGTTGGTTGTCTTTTGGTTTTGTCAACTGTTTTGCTGTGCAAAAGCTTTTTATCTGATGAAGTCCCAATAGTTCATTTTTGCCTTTGTTTCCCTTGTCTTTGGAGATGTGTCTAGCAAGAAGTTGCTGCAGCAGAGGTCACAGAGGTTGCTGCCTGTGTTCTCCTCTGGGATTTTGATGGATTCCTTTTTCACATATAGGTCTTCCATCCATTCTGAGTTTATCTTTGTCTATGGTGTAAGGAAATGGTTCAGTTTCACTCTTCTGCATGTGGCTGTCCAATTTTCCCAATACCATTTGTTGAAGAGGCTGTCATTTTTCCATTGGATATTCATTCCTGCTTTGTCAAAGATTAGTTGACCATAGAGTTGAGGTTCCATTTCTGGGCTCTCTATTCTGTTCCATTGATCTATGTGTCTGTTTTTGTGCTGGTACCATACTGTCTTGATGATTACAGCTTTGTAATATAGCTTAAAGTTTGGAATTGTGATGTCACCAGCTTTGGTTTTCTATTCAGGGTCTTTTCTGGTTCCATATAAATTTTAGGATTATTTGTTCTAGCTCTGTGAAAAATGTTGATGGTATTTTGATAGGGATTGCATTGAATGTATAGATCTCTCTGTGGAGCATAGACATTTTAACAATATTTGTTCTTTCAATATATGAGCATGGAACATTTTTCCATTTCTTTGCGTCTCCCTCAATTTCTTTCATGAGTGTTCTACAGTTTTCAGAATACAGATCCTTTGCCTCTGGGTTAGGTTTATTCCTAGGTATCTTACGGTTTTTGGTGCAATTGTAAATGGGATTGACTCCTTGATTTCTCTTTCTTCTGTCTCATTGTTAGTGTATAGAAATGCAACTGATTTCTGTGCATTGATTTTATATCCTGCCACGTTGCTGAATTCCTGTGTGAGTTTTAGCAATTTTGCTAGAACTTCTAGCAAATGAAGTCTTTTGGGTTTTCCACATAGAGTATCATGTCATCTGCGAAGAGTGAGAGTTTGACTTCAAAGAAATATTGAAGAAATTTAAAGAGAAGAGGGAAGAGATGTTGGCAAGACATCTTCCTATATGCTCAAGTAGTGTTGAGTTCCTACATATGTCCTCAGGAAAAAAAAATAAATCTACCTAATATATTCAGAAGATATTATTTGTCAGACTGACAAATTTGGCTACCCAAAATTTTTAAAAAATATATTTCTTGACAAATACCATCTTATTGACTTTACCAAAAAGTAAAGTCAGAAGACAACTGTCAAACATTGCTAAAAGCAAAATCAGATGGCCTTGGCCAGAATGGAAAAATATTTACAACTTACATGTCAGATAAGGATTAATTTCCCTAAACTATAAACAATCCCTATAAATCAAAGAAAAAGGCAAACTTACAAAAGGAAAATAGTGGAGATATATGAGCAGAAAGTTAAAAGAAAAGCAATACAAATGATTCTCAAACACAAAAACTTGCTCAATCTCACTCATTACAGATAAAAGCAAATTAAAATTCATAAAGACAAGAGTACTTTTTTGCCTTTTTGGCTGGCAAAGCTCAAAAAGTTTTAAAATACTCTGTGCTGGCAAAAATATGCATAGAAAGGTACTCTCATACATTGCTGGTGAAAGTTCAAATTGTTATAACCTCTATGAAAGGCAATTTAGGAAAAGTTATCAAATCAAACACATTTTGACTTGGCAATTTAGCTTCCGAATATCTATCCTATAGGTAACTCGTGCCAAGGACCTATGTATGTGGCTTTTCATTACAGCATTGCTTTTAATAACAGTAGATTGAAAATACCTAAATGTCCAGCATTAAGGAACAGCTTTAAAAATTTAGCATCCATACAGCTGGACTAAGAAACTTAAGAAAACATGAGAGTAAGGAGCCATAAGAGAGTGAGGAGTTTTTCTACTAACACAGAATGACATACAAGACATACAATTCAGTATGTAATTACTTCAGTCAAGACTATAGGAGAAAAAAACCTGAACTTTCCTAATTCTTTGATGTTAACTAAGAAAGGACTGTTCCATAGTAAAATCTTGACAATAATAAAAAGAGTCCAAAGGATATATTAATGCCCACAGAATACGTATGGAAAGTACCTACTCTATTCAGCTAAAATTTTACAACTGCCTCTAGAACTTGGCATTGTTGATTATAAAACCATAACCTGTTAATCATACAGAAAGGTGGAGATTATATTGGATATTTTGTATTTTCTACTTGCTCAGCATCTTTTCAACATAATTCTAACATTGAGGGAACTGTCCATCTTCTGCATCCCACCTCTCTAAAGTTGAAGCCAGGAAAACTTACTTCCCTGCCTTGTTTGTGCAGACACGTGACTTGCAACCACGCACCAGCAAGGGTTATCCAGCTGTGCACGGGCATCTCGTTTGCTGGTGAGTGGACAGCAGAGGCATTTGGGGCACAGTGGCAATGGCGAGGTAGAGATGCTGACACAGAAAGCTGGAAGCCTGAGCAGAACACAAGCTGTAGCATCCAGCACCCGGAGGCAAGAGTGGCCACTGAGCCACTTTCTCCTCAGGCTGGTGTGCTGTATGGTTTGGAGTCTTTTTCCTAAAATCTTCACATTGAGGTTTTGAGGTTATTCTCTAGCCCCCGTAATGACTATGAGTTTCCCAATATCCTTTTTTAAAAACTATGCTGTTTAATCAGTCAGTGTTAGTTCTGTTGCTTGCATCTAAGCAAAGGATAGGAAGCTTACAGTTTACTAAAAACCAAAAAATATGTGTGTCAGGTATTTCAATACACAAACTCAAAGGCAATTAATATAATAAGATATTCTGGGATTAGTAAAGAGTTCTTAGGGAGATTCTTTTCCCTAAGTCCTGTGAAAAAGGAAAGAAGAAATTTGCATAATAAATTACAGTGGGAAGCTGTTTTCCCAATCTAACAAATGTCATTATTGGTAACTGTACCCTTGCACCAAAGTGAGGGAAGAAGTATAAAAATAATAGTAATAATAGAACACTACCTGCTTTACTTATGCTATCTCATTTAAACCGTACAACATCCCATGGTAGGGGCTCATTTTACATATGAAACAAAAGTCAGGTTAATTACATTGTGTAAGGCGATAATAAGCTTAGAATCTAGGTAATCTAGTCCTCTTAGCCACTACATTACATTAGCATTCTGAGTTTAAAAAACAAACCCTAAAACAGACTAAATTGTTTAAAGTTGTTTACCTGTCTACTGGTGATAACTCTCTTCATGAATAAAAATTGTAATATTTGTGACCCAAAGAAAGGATCACCTAATAAGAACAATCATACACAGCTGCTACAAAAGACTAAACAGATGAATCTTGAATCTTAAGTTTCTTAACACCATCATTATGATCCTTGCAACATACCCAAAAAGTTCCAGGAGGCAAGGTAATATTAACCCTACTTTACCAATGTGTATATAAAGTACTCTACATTCCCTGTAAGGCATTTATTCTCTCTACTGTGTCTAGATGTTTCTTTTTGCCCTTTATTGCTATATTTTTAAGATACAGAAGCTTTCGAGATGTAGAAGGGCTCAAGCTAAGGATGCATTCAAGACCAAAAAGTTATGAAGAGGAAGGAATTCATCAGGAGTTTACCAGTCACTCTCAAGTGTTTGCCAATAGAGCACTATGTTTTCTTTAACAGACATTTACTAGGTGTCTAGTAATAGGTATTTTCCGAGGTGATATGAAAAACACACAAGATTAATTGAAGCATGGCTTACGTCTTCACAAATTTACAATCTAACAGAAAAGATAGAACATAATCAAAAATAACCATAATGCAAGTAGAAAATAATTGCCATGAGAATGACATAAATAGATTATTTTTGACCAAGCAAAACAGGTAGAGAAAATGTTTCAAAGTACAAATCAGACATACAATTGCACAGGAAGAACATTCCAGATGGAAGGAACAACACACAAAAAGAGTTTAAAGGAACGAAAGCCTTGGTGCCTATGCACAACACAGAAAAGCACGATTTCACTGTCTGGTAGCATCATGAAGGGGAAAGTAGAGATTACATTGGAAATAGAGTTTTATTTAAATACCTGACTCGGAAGTCAGAATTGAATTCTGAAGACCATGATCATCTAGACTAGATGCAGTCACACTGACTTCTGACTGTAATTGGGCCATAGCAGGTGCTCAATCAGCCCTGCCAACTGTATCATTATTTATGATGACATATCCTTTATACTAGTAGAATTAGTGATGTGCCCAAAGGAAATGGCCCTTCAGTAAATGGATACATTTAGGTTTCAGTCCTTAGGTCTTACATTTATTCTGTAGGGCATTTAGAGTTTTGAGAAATATGTGACATGCATAATGCCTCCCCGAATATTCACTTGATAGGTAACAAAGTTAAATGAGTCCTTGTGCTCAAAATAAAGAACTGGATGTCCTAAATGCATACTTACACAAACATAAATTTGGTTGTTTTTTTTTTTTCATTTCTTTGCCCAGCATGAAGCTATTAGAATAGGGTTGTTTTATACATCATTAAATAATAATATTTATCCTGCAGAGTTAAACCATATTAATTGCACTTCTCATTTTTTTCTTTTGAAAGCAAAATGAAACAATGCAAAAAATTACAATCATTTTAAAGTTGTTGAATGGTATATTGAAAATCCAATTTTTCTACTCAAGTCATATTAACCATCTATTTTCATGGCTTGAATAATAAAGTCTTATACACATGGAAGTTTAATTCAATTCCTCATTCTTAGATTGCTCTGGGAGACCTATAGTTCCCTACAATTTGGATGAAGGTGTTTTTAGTTACATTTAAATTGTGTGGCAAAATAAATTTTGAGACTTCATTTTTCTTTTTCTAATGTGTATCTCCTACCTGATGCCTGTGCTTGAGAGAATCATTTTCCTGGTGAGAAGGTGCACCCAGAAAAATTCTAATCATTTGTCACTTAGGAAAACAGGGAATATACATTATATGTGTTTTTGCAGATTAAAACTATTTCTCTTGGGTAAATAGTAAGCTTAAGAATTTGTTACATGATACACTACACACACACACACACATACATACAAAAGTTTTTCTCAAAGAGGGAATGCAGTGCAGTTGAAGAATTGTCTATAGAAGGAAGGAAGAATTAAAAATCCTTCTATACCTCTTGCTCTGAATGAATTGGTTCTGGCCTGAAAGTTGAATTCTATTTAAAGTTTAAACTCAACTATGGAAGAAGATGACTGTGCCTTTGCAATTCACAGGGCAGAGCTCTGGGCCTCTATAACACAAACATGGTGTTCTCCATCATCCTGTTCCAGCTGTTGGTGGAACTGCACTAATGACAGCCCACAAATTATGAGCCCAAAGGCTGAGAGTTGGACACAGTGTTCGTAGCAAAGAGTTAGTTGTGTTCCCTTGAATCTGGACATGGATTGGCCTGGAAGTCAGCAGAATTAGGCTACCAACAAGCGTGTGAAACATCTTCTCTAATCTGGTCCTCATCTGTGAAATGGAAGATTCTAAAAGAAGACTACCCCTGGCCATGATGCTATAATACTAGGAAAGAGCACTTATGTGGTGTATTTCCATAGGCACTGCCTAAAGTAATACTCAGCAAGAACCTGTGGGAAGGTGTAGAATAAATGTGAAAGGGAAGAAGCTCATAGCAAATGCAGCAATTTCAAAAGGTAACTCCAAAGAAAGCTAGTAAGATGTTTCCCAAGCAGCCCATCAGGGCCTTACTAAAATTACCATGACCCAGCATCTGGCCCCCAGCTTTATAAGCTTCAAAACTCTCATTTACTGGCAGCAATTACCACTAACATCATTACTTTACAAATAAAAAATCTTTGGCTGAAGAAGTTACAATCTAGTCCATGATCTAAGTGGAAATGGGTAAAAAAGAAAGAGCCTGCTATTGATAATAATGAGCAGAGCAATGCAAATTTGGCAGGACAAATCAAATTTGGTTGTAAAATGGAAACACTTTACAAGCCTGGTAGAGAGGTTTCAGGTGTTTGTGTACGCAATGTCACTCTCATTAGTAAAGGTTATCTTGCAGCTCCAGTCTGTAGTTTCTTATTAACAAAATGGAAAGTGAATATACATACTAAATTAAACATTTCACCTCTTCAGGGCCGTATCTGACAACTGTGTTTATCCATGCATTCACTCAATTCGACAATCATTTATTAAGCCTTGCTATATATAAGGCAGCTTCATTTTGGGGAGCATAGAAAAAGTCAATGCTTTCAGAAGCAGATTTATATTTTTTATTGAATCATAAAATTGTAGATCACAAAGAATATATATAATAGCACTGATATCTTTGGCTGAGGCAAAATGTTTTCCGTTCAGAACTGGTATGTGTCCTGTCCTTTACATGCTAGCTGTTGCAATTCTGCAGCATCTATATTGCAGCCTCTCCCCAGAGGTCTCCTGGAGCTGCACCTACTTCTCTGTTCCAGAAAAAGACGCCTTCACCTGTTACCAAAAACTTACATTTCCAGCTGCTGCTGGAAAAAGTTTTGTTCTGAGTATTATTATTAACTCTGGTTTTGAATCAAAGGTTAAATAGTAAAATAGTCAACAGTAATCATTCTCATAAAGTAACATATGGAATGAGTAATTTTCTGTAATTGATAAAAATTGTTAAATAGTTACATATCTGTCTTTAGTGCCACTTATTTCTATTCTGTCAATTGTTCATGTCCCAACTTACATGCCACTTTCTACAAAGATTTCCTGTTCCCTTCAGCTAAAATTAAGTTCATCTCTTTTTCAAAATTCCTCACCCCGAGGAGGACTGGGTTAAAAGCTTTCTTTTGATAAAAGATAGAGTGATAAGATATAGCTTCATTCCTAATGTCCTTAATTTACTTTTAAAGTTAAAATACATTCTACACAACCTTAATAGTAATCTCTGAAAGAAAGAAAAGTAAGGTCAAAATATAATAGTAGAACTTATAAATTCAAAAAAAAAGTCAAAATATATAAATGACAAAAAGTATGCAACAAAATTATAGAAATAAAGTTAAGTACATCTGTTAATAACAACAAATAGAAGTGACTTAAACTTCTCTATATATTAAAAAAATTAGTTCTCAGATTAGTTTACAAAAAACAAACGCCAACCATACAACTTATATAAACACACAGCTAAAACAAAAGAATAAAGAAAGAGTTTGGGAAGGAAAGGACTAACAGCATATATGTAACTCAGTCCTTCCTTCCTCAGGGACACTTGAGGTAGTTTGACCTCAACTGGAACTCCTTATCGTACTGATAGAATTTAATAGCCAGAAAAAAACAAGGCTTTTCCTGTGGCGTCTATGTACTTCTTCTTTTTTTTTTTTTTAAGATTGATTTATTTATTTCAGAGAAAGAGAGGGACAGAGGGAGAGGGAGGCAGTGGGGGGAAGAGCAGAGGGGGAGAATCCTCAAGCAGACTCCCTGCTGAGCCTGTCTTGGGCCCCAATCTCATAATCCTGAGATCTTGACCTGACCTAAAATCAGGACTCAGAGGCTTAACTGACTGAGCCACACAGGCACCCTTCGATGTACTTATTTCTTACGTAAAGAATCTTCCTGGCAGAATATACCTGATTTTGTATTTACCTGGATTTTTTTTTTAATAAATAAGCCTGAATTTTATTTTATTTTTTTTAGATTTTTATTTATTTATTTGGGAAAGAAAGAGAGATCCCAAATTGGGGAAGGGGCAGTGGGAGAGGGAGAAGCAGGCTCCCTGCTGAACAGGGAGCCTGATGCAGGGCTCCAGCCCAGGATCATGACCTGAGCCGAAGGTAGACGCTTAATCAACTGAGCCACCCAGGCACCCCAAGCCTGAATTTTAGATTGATGACCCCACACTCTGCTGGAGAGTGGCTGTTAGTCACATACTATTCCTAGATACATGGCTAACTAAGAGATCTTCAGACTAAGCACCTTCGCTGAGCTAGCTCACCTGGCTTAGAATTAGCTCTTGCACTTCAAACTCAAAACAATCCCAGATCTTTGTCTAGCAAACAGCGTCTGACAGATTGAGACACTCCCTGATAGCAGTTTAATGTTAAGTGTGGCTTCCTTCTGGAATCCTCTGCACAGACTTAGTGCAGCTTTGTGCTGGATTAGACTTTGGTTTGAGTCTGATGGACAACTGAGGCCTCTGTGACAGTACGGAGGATAATGTAAGGCACGACTATGATTATTATAAGACCAATAAGGAAATAAACAAATTGCCGCAGTGAAAAGGTAGTCTTTGAGACAAAGGACACTAAATGGAATCCCAAAAAAAGGAACAAAAAAAGAAAACAACAAATCACTTTCCTTCATATATTGAATGTGGCTTAAAAAAATCTTTAACCAAATATTAGTAAGCTGACTCCAGCAATATATAGAAAGGACTATATACCATAACCAAATGAGATTTATCCTAAGAATGCAAGACTGATTTAACATCTAAAACTCAACTAATGTAATATGCCATATCAATAGAATAAAGGACAAAAATCACAATGTATGAAAAAAAGGAAGACCTCTCAACAAACTAGGATTAGAATGGAACTTCCTAAACCTCATAAAAACATCTATAAACAACTTACAGCTAGCATATACTTAACGGTGAAAGACTAAATGCTTTCTTTCCTAAAATCAGGGACAAAACAAGAATGTCAGTTTTCACCACTTCTGTTTCAGCAGTGTACTGGAGGTTCTAGTCAGTGCAATAAAGAAAGAAAAATAAATAAATAAAAATAAAAGGCATCAGATTGTGAGGGGAAAGGTAAAACTGGGCTTATTCACAAATGACCAGATTGTCTGTGTAAAATATCCTAAGGAATTTATAGAAGAAAAAAAAAAAAAAAAACAACTACAAGAAATAATAAACAAGTTTGTCAAGGTCATAGAATACAAGATAAAAATGTTAACTTTATTTTTATACACTAGAAAGAAACAACAATATAAAAATGAAGTTAAGAGACAATCCCATTCAGTTAGTCATGTAGTATGATAATGTAGTCATACAATACAATCAAAAAGATTAAAGTACTTAGGAATAAATTTACCAAAAGATGTACAAGACTTATACACAGATAACTAGAAATCATTGCAGAGAGAAATTAAAAATCTAGAAATATATCATTTTCATGCATTGTTAGCAAAGTAATTTACTTCAAATTAATCTACAAATTCAAAACAAAAATCAGAATTCCCAGAGACGTTTTTGTAGATTCGACAATCTAAACCAAAAACATATAGAAATGTAAAGGACATAGAATAGCCAAAATAATTTTGAAAAAGAAGAAATTAATTAGGCTCACCCTACCTGATGTCAACTCTTCATCAATTTACACTAATCAGTACAGTGTGGTATTGGCATAAGAATAAGAACATAGATCAATGGAACAGAGGAAACCCATATATGGTCAAATGAATTTGGAAAAAAGTAATTCAATTCAATTCAGGCAATTCCATGGGGAAAGGATAGTCTTTTCAACAAACATTGACAGACAGTGCCTATCAATATACCCTCCCCAAAAAAATTTATATTAGCAGCTTACCTCAACTTTACATTATAGCCAAAAATTTACTCAAAATGAATCATAATCTAAATGTAAATCTATAATACTTATAGAAAAAAGCATTAGAAAAATTCTTTGTGATATTAGGTTAGGCAAAGATTTCTTCTATCTGACACCAAAGAACAGGATTCATTAAAAAATTGAAAATGGGACTTCATCAAAATTAAAAATTTTGCTCTTCAAAAGAAGAGCAAAGGAGAAAATAAAATGAAAAAACAAGTCACAATCTAGAAGAATTCATTTGCAAAGCATGTATCATCATATGTCTAATAAAGAACTTGTTCCAGAATATATAAAGAACTCTTACAAATCAATAATAAGAAAATACTCAGTTTAAAAATGAGCAAAAGATCTGAGTAAACATTTCATCAAAGAAGATATATCAATATCTAATAAGCACATGAAAAAAATGTTCAACATCATTACTCATTAGGGAAATGCAATTAAAACCTTAATAAGATACCACAACACTCTCATTAGAGTGGCCATAATTCAAAAGACAAATGATACTAAGCGTGGGTAAGGATATGAAAACATTGAACATTTATAAATTTCTGTTGAGAACTTAAAATGACACAGTAACTCTGAAAAACAATTGGGCAATTTTTTAAAAAGTTAAGCAGATACTTACTATGCAACCCAGTAATTCTACTCGTAGGTATCTACCCGAGAAATAAAAACTTAGGTCCACAAAAAAAAAGAAAGAGATTGTACACAAATATTCATAGCAGCATTATTCACAAGGGCCTCAAACTGGAAACAACGCAAACATAGATTAACCAGTGAGTGAAGATGGTATATCCATTCAGTGAACTAGCAGCAGTTTAAGGAACTGCTGATACAGGCTACAGCATGCATAAACTTCAAAAACACTATACCCAGTGAGAGAGGCCAGACACAAAGACTCCATGGTATATGATTCCATTTATATGAAATTTCTGTACAAGGTAAACCTACAGAGACAGAATGGAAAGGAGTGGTTATGGACATGGGCTGCAGAAGAGAACAGGAACTGACTACAAACTGGCAGGAGAGAACTTTTTAAGTTGATGGACATGCTCTGAAACACCGTAGTATAAACTGTTCTTAATTTTCCTATTGAGTAATACAGCATCTGTTTAATGAAGATAATTCAGCATTCCATTTAATGAGATAATATACACACATACATCGCATGCTATGGTTCTACTTATTGTTGTTATTAAACAAGAGGAAGGTTAGGGTCCTGAGACTATATAACCACAGAAAGTACTTTATCCTTCCATCTGAAGTTATCTTAAGCCCATGGCAGTTCAGAAAGACCAGTCTGGTACTTAAGTTGAGAAACTGGCATCTTTTCTAATTGTGTACAAAATATTTGGCCTTAAAATATCTGTTTCAAAGAACGATTTCACTTGAGTTATAGTACTGCTTGACATCTGATATTCTCTAATTTTGATGCATTTTCATATGTAATCTTTGTCAATGAAGAAGAAATAGAAGGCATTTTATCTACAATTTACATGATGGAAATGAAGCTTGGAGATTTATAAGTGATTGCCTAAACTCACAGAGATGTTAGGAAGAGGAGCCAGGACGTGAACCTGAGACTTTCTCTTCCCAGATGTCTGCTTCCCAGACACGTGCTCCCACTATAGCACCATTTATCCTAAAAGAGTTCTTTTTTCCCCCAAAGGCACAAGACAATGTTTTTTTGATTTTGGTTTGGTTTTAAAGATTTTATTTATCTATTTATTTGAGAGAGAGAGAGCACGAGTAAGGGGGGGTGGGGAGAGGCAGAGGGAGAGAGAGGAGCGCGGAGGGAGGAGCAGAGTCCCCACTGAGCAGGGACCCCAATGCGGAGCTCGATCCCAGGACCCTGAGATCATGACCTGAGCCGAAGGCAGACACTTAACTGACTGAGCAATCCAGGTGCCCCCAAAATAACGTTTTTAATAAACAATCTGTTTCAAATATATTCAAACAAATCAGGTAACAATAATTAAAAATCCTGTCTTATATTGGAACAGAGCCATCTACTTTTATTTTTTTCAGTTTTATTGAGGTGTAAATGACAAAACTAAGATTTTCAAGTGTACAATGTGATAATTGGTATATGTCTAAATGAATTCTTATAACTTTTTATACTGAGTTCTGTGATCTGAGTAATTGGAAGGATTGGTTTTGTCAAGAGTTTAAAATAAGTGCATAAAATGCTTTAAAAAAAAACTTCAAAATACAGAAAATAGGAATGAATAAGGACTAAATAGTAATCCAATAATTTTTTGCTATTATATATTCATAAATCAAATAAGCACAATGTGATTTAAGATAAATAAAACTATATAAGCAAGAAAATATTAAAATATTACCTCAGAATTCCACTAGGTAGTAAATCAGTGGACTCGGAGAGGTTAGTATTTTTCTTCCTCTAAGTACCCGAGTCTTCAAAGGGAGTTTATATCCTGGGAGAATCTAGCAAGTTGCATTTAATCTCAATAATTAAGTTTCATGAAAGCATGTATGTATAAATATTATATATTAAAGCACATTTATTTAGTTGACATATATATACATATAATGCATTTACATACTTATATGTGTGCACGTACTTACTGAGGGAAAGTATCTTTTAATTTTTTAGGCTGTGTCATAATTTTTTATATATATACTTAGGAAATATAAAAAAATTTGTGGAGGCAAAAAATTCCAGTTAAATTGTAAATACTAAATCACTCAAGTAACTAATTCTGGGGGAAAATAATATTGAGCTGAATTGACAGTCTCTTATTCATATCATATTCTGTTTCATCATCAAGTGTAGGCAAGCAAAATTCAAACTAGGAGAAGACTGTTTCTGATTCTTCCACTCTCTTTCAGAGCTTTTCTTTCTCATTTCATCCCATTGCAATTTTTCCTTGCCATGTCCAAACTTTCCTGTTCCAAAAGTGTGCTGCTCGCCTAACACATTCAGAAAGGGATCAGATATATAAATGCCTGCCAAAGTGTTAATGTCCTCCTGAAGATCAAAAGTCTAGCTCTCCGAATGTCTCCCAGGGGCTTACAGGTATCAAGCAAAGGCAGTGCAAAAGGTTTTAGATAGAGATAACCAACAGATATGTATAATATTCTCTATCTTCTCCAATGATCAATCCTTATCATTATTCTTATCCTTTGAATTAATAGATGTTTATTGACTATAATTAGGATCAACGTCATGGGCTAAAAGTAACTATGTTGAAAGAACTGAAATATAGCCCTGTTCTTTGAGATTTGAAAATAATTTGGCAGAGTCTGGCAGGACTGTATTTCATCTGAGAAAAATCAAGCAAAGAGAAATTCATTCTATGTCCTCTCTTTCATGCTAGTCCATTGCAAAAGAATTCTAAGAAGAGAGGAAAGAGCTGGGTCTTTAAATATTAATATTTGTAAGGTAAAATGGTTAATCCTCCTAATAACTCAAACCTATGGTAAACTTCTGAGATTTTTATGTATTGGATGAATATATGCATAATTGGTTAGATATAATCAGAGATGGAGAGTCTCACTTAAGCACACCATTAGCATCATTATCAGAACAGAGAGAAGATAGAATAACTTAAACAGTGACATTATTTTCAAATCATTTAAGCCAAATAATTCTAAATCCAAAAGCTTTGATCATGTATAATCCTACTGAAAGACTGAATTGTAATCAGCCTGGGATACATTATGTCGCAAAGCTGCAGCACCAGTGCATAACAGAATCTTATTTTCCATTAATCCATTCTTTTCTGAAAATGCAAATACTCCATATGCTTAATAGCCCAAAAAAAGAATGTTCTCACATTTTAAGGTTGCCCTTTAGTGAGTATTTTATTTTTAAAAAGCTCATATACAAAGAAAACACACTCAAAGCCAATTTTGAAAACTGACTTCACCTATGTGCTAAATAAAGAACAGTAACCTCGAAAAATATCAGTTCAATTGTGTATTTTAGCAAAACATCAACAACATATGCTGTGTGTGCAGTGGCCTCTGAATTCATTTCATGTTCACAGGACTGGATTCAGAGGTAGGATGTGAAAGAAAGCTCCAGTAGAAGCAGAATTAAGAGCAAATGGCAGAATCTCTATCTACTTACTATAAGGACCCCCAAACAAAGAAAGTTCTGCTGGTAATGGACCCCTTTCTATAAAAATTAATCTAAGAATAGAAACAAACAAGATACTTAGGACCATAAAACTGCCTCACATTCTGGGCACTGTCCAAAAAAGGAAGCCACTAGCCACATGTGGCTCTTTAAATTTAAACTTTTTAATTAACTAAAACTAAATAAAATTTAAATACAATTTATCAGTCACACTAGTCAAGATCCAAGTGCTCAAAAGCCACGTGTGGTTAGCGGCTATCGTGCTGAAAAGCACAGAAGAACTTTCCCATCCTTGCAAAAGTTCTATCAGACAGCACTCTTCTAAAACACATGGGCGGGGACCACGTGTGTTTGAGTCACTAATGTAAACACCTAGCACAGTACCCAACACGTAGTAGATATCGAATAATCATTGGTCTAATTAATTAACAACCAAATGAATGGTCATCACTTTTATTCCTTTGTAGCCCCACAACTCTACCTAAGACTGAATAAAATTACCACTAATTACATGATTCAAAGCCTTGAAGACCCACTACTCCGTGTAAATTTCCACTTCCTACCAAAATGGCTGATATTGGAAGGTGATTTGTGAAAGGGTTAGGTAACTGCACTTTAACATACCACATTTAAGCCATTTTTAGTAAGTGATGTTTCCTACCCGTTTTGTTCATTCTGCACATCAGAATCTTTACTGCAAAAGTCAGATAGCATACCTGTAACTCCAAATATTAAAAATGAGAATACCCAAAGGGGTCCTTTAACTCTGATCTCTATAACACACACACACACACACACACACACACACACACACACACGAAGTTGGAAATGACTGAACTCACATGATGGCATGAGAAAAATAAGCAGCTTTCTACAACATACATTCAGTTTAGAATGTATAATACGTTCCACATAATATACTGTGAAACTCTAATATCAGTTTCTAATTCCCCTTCAGAGGAAATTCTAAAGCTCTTAAACAAGTGTGACTAAGATAACCGTTCCTGTTTTGGTTTGCTCTAGATTTCTCCTGGAATGTTCCATATTCTTCTGTTCTTCTATATGATTCAATAGGGATGAAGATGTTCATGTACTTGAAAGAAAATTGCTACTACTGTTTGCAGACCTCCTCAGGGGTTGCCAACAAGTGCTCCAAGTTGACTTTAAATACCTATATTTTTCAACAGATTCCCACGGAAGCTTTTTTCTTCCACATACTCTGCAGACTATGTGCCATCAATCATATTTTGACTGAACCTCTGTCTTTTGGACTGAACACTCCATGCAATCTGAGTTCTGCCTCTTTTGCTTTCCCTGCCCTGCTCTGTAATGACAGAATAGGGTCTGTACCACGGCTGACTGAGGTCCATCCACAGAAACATGGAAGATGGCACGCCATTTCCTTCAGGGCACCTTTTCCCCAGCTTGTAACCCACCAACACCACTCAAGCAGCATACCAGAAGCAAGGTAAGGTCTTCAAGGGGGAGGCAGATGCTGGGCAGGAGGCAGGGCAGTTGGGGAGACAGGGAATTGACTGAAAAAAACGTCAATCCTCAACTAGCTGTCATATGAAGGGATGTGTATCTGAAAGTCTTTACTGCACTCCCACGTTCACTGCAGCATTATTCACTATACCCAAGATAAGGAATCAACCTAAATGTCTGTTAACAGATGAATGGATAAGGAGGATGTGGTATACATATAAAATGGAATATTATCCAGCTGTGAGAAAAAAGGAAATCCCGCCATTTCCAACAACATGGATGGCACTTGAGAGCATTATGCTTAAGTGAGATGCCAGACAGAGAAAGACAAATACTGCATGGTATCACTTATATGTGGGATCTTAAAAAAAAAAAAAAAAAAAAGTCAAACTCATAGAAACAGAGAGTAGAAAAGTGGTTGCCAGGGGCAAGGGGGTGGGGGAAATAGGGGGAGGTTGTTAAAAGGGTATAAGCTTTCAGCTATAAGATGAGTAAAGTCTCAGGATCTAATATACAACATGGTGACTATAGTCGATAATACTGAATAACTGAAATTTGCTAAGAGAGTAGAATTTAAGTATTCTCACCAAAGAAAGTGAGATCACGAATGTGTTAACTAGTTGGAGGAATCTTTCCCAATGTATACATATATTAAATCACCACAATGTACACTTTCAATATCTCTGAGTTTTGTATGTCAATTATACCTCAATAAAACTGAAATTTTTTAAAAAGCCTCTGAATCAATTGATTCAATGTGATTTCCTGCACACATGCACACAAAAATGATAATGGGTTTGGGAAATATAAAAATGATACTAACCTTCTCATCCCATTCTTTATTTAAATATTTAATAAAATATATATAGGAAGAACTAAACATTTTCTCAAAGACCATAAAATAATTAATGTTTGTATCGGATTCCACTTTCTGTTGCAATTCTGACTTCTCAAGCACTATATATGATTTGGTTAATAGTTATTTTTAATATTCACATATATAAGTATTTACATATATAAGTACACATACAGACACACACACATACACATCGTACTCAATTACTAGAAGCTCTTTTGAAATGGTTTCAGGCAAAAGTTTCATATAACTGAGCTCTAAAGTAGGTATATGAACAAAAGAAAAAAAAAGAGAGATTACAATCTAGGGATAGAAAGAATAGAAGAGCACCAATAAATAAAAGCAAAACTCTTACTGTTGAGCCCAGCAAGTACTCAAATACAGTAGAAGTACTCAAAGGTAAGAATTTGCTGAATTGCTTGATTTTTTTTCAGTCAGGAACCAGCAGCTAGTTAGCAGCCAGTATTGACGAGAATAGTCGCTACATGTGGTGACAAGAATAGGTTGAGAGTTACGTTCTTCAGTGGTGGGAAGTTCCAGCTTATCCTCATAATTAGCTCCAAGTGGAAATCATTAAAACAATCTTACCTCCCTCAGGGATGTTCACCTTCCGCCTCAGTCAGTGAACTTCAATTTTTACAACATCAGTTGTTTCTCCAGCATCTCAATTTTCCTCCCCATAGACCCATGAGATTTAATCACATATGTAACACAAACCTTATGTTCTATTTCCTCTTTTTCAAGGGCTACAATTTCACATCTGTGCTGCCTGCCCACACCACCACAGATTTAATTTACTTGTTCAAAATTTCAGACATATTTCATGCTTTTTTTTCTCTATGATCTTCTCACTTCCTTCTCTCTTCCAAACAACCAAAGTTCACTGTGGGGCTGGGCCTCCAGCCAGCCACACAACAGTCACTGTCCATTTTATCCTGGGAAGTTTCTCTTCATTTCTTCTGGCTTGGTGAATGCTGTTTCCCTGCATATTTCCAATTGTTTTACTCTGATACATTTTGGGTTTGAGTTGTTAATGGGGATTACTAAAAAAAAAAAAAAAAGTCCTCAAGTCAACAACCCACATTAACAAAAACCCCAGTACAGCAGTAGTCTGTCCCAGATCTAACTTTAATTCATGCCAGATTTCAAAGTATGATTCCCTTCTACCTATAAGAAAGAGTGCTGTGTTTCAGCTGAGTCCAAGTGGAGAAGCACTCAGGGTTCATTCTTAAGGAAACAAGCCAGGGGTTTTCAGAGGCACATTTTGTTTTTGTTTTTGTTTTTGTTTTTGTTTTTTAGAGAGAGAGAACACGAGCAGGGAGGAGCAGAAGAAGAGGGAGAGAGAGAATCTCAAGCAGGCTCCACACCCAGTGCAGAGCCTGATGTGGGGCTTGATCTCATGACCCTGAGCAGAAATCAAAAGTCAGATGATTAACCGACTGAGCCACCCAGGTGCCCCTGGAGGCACATTTTTTTTTAATCGTATTCTCTCTAGGAAAATTCCATCAAAGAAATTCTGTCTCTAGCCAATAGGACAACAGGTGAGTGAGGCAAAATTTCCAATTTGCCAGAACTAAAACAAATAGTTTATTTTATCCAATGTTCCACAGTCACAATTCATTATACCCTGGAAGGTCCTTTTTTTTTTTATAGCCTGAACTTAAATTAACTAAGCCTTAGATCACTTCTACAATACTTTTCCCTTAGACATTTGAGGAACCGGGGATTACTATTTTAGGTCATTCTTACCCTCAAGCCCTCATGATTAAGAGCCAGATGAGCCATGGAAAATGGTATCTATACCAAGTAGTGCCAATGACACCATGCCTTCTTTTGCTTGGAAGGATCACTTTATCACTTAAAAAATATATAGCTAAAAGTACATGAATATGTGTATCCATTCTGTTATGGTTGGCTGAGACCTTGAATAAATTAGACTGATAGGAATTTATTTATTTATTTATTTATTTATTTTTTGTTTGTTTGTTTGATAGGAATTTAAACTTTAAGACAGTTGTGATAGATGTCCCCATATGCACAGAAAGGGTGATATAACTGAATAATCCACAGACAAAATGAAAGAAAATTATTTTTCCCCATGTAGTAATTAACTCACCTGGACTTGCTATGGCTCTGCTTATGGGAGGGAAAAGCAAAAAGAAAAGAAAAAGAAAAAGTAGAGCCAGTGATATTTTGAAGTATGTGAAGAATTTTCAAAAGATTACTGCTTTATACTAAAGCTATTCACCTTCATATAAGATACTATAAATTCCCTCAGAGATTAAGGCAGCAGGGGGTACTTCTTTGACTCCTCCAGAATAGCCTCATTGACCCATTATCTTTCAATCCACAATGTTTAGCCAACTCTTTCCCAAATAACTAGAATGATGCAGCAAGTTGTTAGAGCTTGTGAAAGGAATATTGAAACTTACCACCTGCTTAGTATTTGTAAATTTATATATGTTATTCATTGGGAGCTTCAGTAAAAGAAAAGAATCACTTTGTGAGGTAGTTTCACAGTTCTTTAAAAACACCCAAATTATCTCAAAGACTTGTTAAATATTTGCACTAAATGTGTTTTAGGAAAAGCTGCATATAAATAAGAACTTCCTTTAACTCAAGCATTTTTCAGTGAACAAAGTCAAATCATTATGAGGCAAAACAAGTCAGCCTTCCAGTTCAGAGTATCTCCAGAAACAAATTCTTCACAGAGTTGAGGGCCAAAATCTCACCCGAAACATGTATATATTTCAAGTTTTATCATGAATTAGAATTCCAGTAAATCTATATACAAACTCATTACGACAAAGCTGTAACTACACTAAACAATGCATCTGTATACTCAAATAGTAAAGTTTCTCAGGGACAGTCAGGTCATGAGGTTCTAATTCACTTCAGTGTTTGGTTTTTCAAACACTCAGACCTTGACTTTTTGCTGCTAATTTATCTTTCCCATGTGCTTTTTTTTTTTTTGTAAAAGTAAATAAATTTTTTTTACTTTGCCTTCTTTATTATACAAAATATACATACTATTGTATTAGTTATCTCCTGCTGCCTCACTTGTTACTGCAAAACTCAGCAGTTAGAAAAATATACCTTTACTATCTCACAGTTTGTGTGGGTTAATAATTCAGGCACAGCTTAGCTAGGTTGTTCCTCTGTGTCAGGGTCTCCCATGGGACTGCAATCAGTGTCAGCCAGGGTACCTCACAGGGCTGCAATCGAAGTGGCAGCCCAGGTCACCGGCATCTCAGTGTTCAACTGAAGCAGAATCGACTAGCTCACTCAGTGCCTGCTGGGATGATTTGGTTTCTCACAAACTACTGGATTGAGGACCTCACTTCCTTGCAAGGCTATTCATAGGAGACTACTCAGTTAGCCTTTTCCATCAGGGACCTAGAGAAAGAGGACACCACCAAGTTGGAGGTCACAGTCTTTTGTGACCTCATCATGTAAATGACACCTTATCACTTTTGCTATAATCTGTGAGATGCAAATCATGAAATCTAGCTATCCCGAAGGGGAAGGCATGAACACCGGAAGTGGGGAATCATTGGAAACCATGCCAGCAGCTGCCTACCACAACTAAATATATATATACTCTTTTGTATCTGTTTGGGTTTTTTTAAATAAAATTGCAGAAATTATTTACTGTCAGTTTATAAAAACTTTTTCATAATTGTACAGTATTCCACTGGTTGTTGTTATACCATACACAACGAATCTTATATAGTTGGGTATTTAGGTTATTTCCCATATTTTACTATAACAAAGAGTCATACAATCAACAACTCTCTACATTTTTTATTTCATATTTTTGTAAATGAATCTTCAAAGTAAATCTCTTAAAATGGTCACTAGGTAAGTACATATTTAATTTTATTAGGTTTGCAAAATTTCCCTCCACAGGGGTTATAGCATTGGTCCTCACACCAACAATACATGATGATACTTGTTTCTCCACAGCCTTACCAACAAAGTATATTTTCAAGCTTTTATGTTTTTGCCAGTCTTTCGATCTTTCCACATATTTAAAAGACATGAGATATCTTCTGTGAACTGTTTAAGTCTGTTGCCCTTTTTTTTTTTTCATCAGGTTGTAGCCTTTTTCTGCTCAGTTTTTATGAGCCCCTTTCAGTATTAAGAAAGTTGGCCCTTTATCTATTATAAGAGTTGTAAATATTTTCTCCCAATTGATCATTTGTCTTTTGACTTTGCTGATGAGTTTTTTCCAGGGTAAAAGTTTTATGTCATCAAACTTATCAATTTTTTATCTTACTACTTCTGAATTTTGAGTCATAAATAGAAGGTCTTTCCCACATTAAAGTTATAAAGGAATTTGCTAATGTTATATTCTGGTACTTAAATAGTTTCATTTTTTTACATATAAATCTCTGATCCATTTGCAGTTTATTCTAGTGTTTTATGTAAAGCATAGACCTTATTTTATCATTTTTGAAATGCCCAGTTTTCTCAGTGCTAATTATCTTAAAATTTCACCTTTTCCACAGAAAATTTAGATACCATCTTTATTAGATACTAAATTTCAACATGTACTTGGGTCTATTCCTAGAACTTCCATTCTTCGCATTAGACTATCTAATTAAGAACTAATACTACAGTGGTTTAATTATAGAGGCTTGATAGAACGTTTCAATATCCCCCTTATTCCTGTTCTTTTTTAGGGCTTTTTCGGTTCCCTTTTCATGATTTTTCCACATCAACTTTATTACCAACTTGTCTAACTCCAAAAAGGGAAGAAAAAAAAAAAAAAACTTGTCTCCATTGTTATTGGGATCGTGTTGAATTTCTAACAAGAGAATTGACATCTCTATAATGCAGAGTTTGTTCTATCCAAGAACAAAGAATGTCACTTCACTTGTTCAAGCGTTCAAAGTTTTCCTCATATAGTTCTTCCACATTTCTTAATATTAGTTCTATTTTATGCTGCCACTGTACATTGGAGCTTTTTCTTTCATGAAATCTGGTAACCAAAACACATAAATTACTGATTTTTTGTGCATTAATTTTACATGTTATTACAAGGCATCAATATATCCTAAAGCACACAGGCATATTATGCTGATTTATAATCTGAGTCAATGGTAATTTGGAAGATTTCAAGGTCACCCAAAATTTATACCTAACCCAAATGCTAGAAATTCTAGTCCTTTTTAAAATCCTGTTAAAGAATTCATTACTGGAGTGCCTGGGTGGCTCAGTCAGTTAAGCATCTGCCTTCAGCTCAGGTCATGATCCCGGGGTCCTGGGATCGAGCCCCACATCGGGCTCCCTGCTCAGCGGGGAGCCTGCTTCTCCCTCTCCCTCTGCTCCTCTGCTCCTGCTCTCTCTCTCATCTCTCTCTCTCTGTCAAATAAATAAATAAACTCTTTAAAAAAAAAAAGAATTCATTACTGCTAGCTTCAAGGGTAAAGAAAGTTTAATGATGAGAGTGCATTTCCAAATGTTCCAATTAAATTATAAACAGGAAGGAAAATAACTGGTTTTATTATACAGCTTAAATCAGTTTTTATTAAAACTGACTTAATATTTTAAATAACTAATATTATTTTTAAGAGAAAATGGCTGAATAAATTTTACATGCTTCAGACAGCGCAAAGCCAAGCTTACTACTGTATCAGGTAGCATATTGAAAGAAATAAAGTTCACACATAGTGAGTGAGCAAACAGATGAATAATACTAATAAGCTCCAGGCCATTTATCCATTAGAGTAATGAATGCCACCTCATATTCATTTGGTCAGGAAGAAAAATCTAAGCAGTTTCTATCCACAAACATCAATATTTCTTGCTGATTAATGAAATCAAATCACAAAACCAAGCAACTTTTATTGATAGTTTTCCCTTAAACTACTAAATCTGCTTTCTGAGAGGCAATGAAATAGTAACACGTAATATCAGAATCAACCTCCATAATACCCAACAGAAACTCTCTAAAACCTAAATGAAGCTGAAGACCCACGTATGCCATTTACTTGAAACCTTAAATAGTTAAAATGAGATCACTTCAGAGGGTTGTTTTTAGCCCAAACACATAAGCCAAAGAACACGAAATACAAATCAATTAAGTTGTCAGAAAATCTCTTCAACTCCGGCCCTATAATGTAAAAACTATGCTATGCAAAATTACTGAGGTTAAAATTGCAACACCATTTTAGAAAGAATGTAATTTTTTTAATGTACGTTAAAAGGAAAATTTTCCAATGTAGCAAATGTCCTTGAGTTCTTTATGTAAACAGGTTTTGATTGTAGTAATGAGAAAGAAAGAACCTACTGGATTTATATGGCTAGAATTATAGCTCACTTCAACATAAAAAAAAAAAAAAATTAACTTGTAAGGATACCTGCCTGTTCACCTAATTCCACATCCACGTTCCACTTTTATATTTAACAGTCAGTCTCAAGGCACTTCATCCCACCTTGCTGCAAAGCACTTTAATCCCAACATATTTACTTATTTTTCACTAGAATAACCTAGTCAGAGTATATAATTCTGCATCACTTTTCTTTCTTTGGAAGTATTTGGAAATAACAATGAATGAAGCTTTGACATTTAGTAGAATTTGGCCACAGCTTTATTAAACTTTACTGAAATCCACCAAGTTCATTTTTTATAGGGCTGAATATCTTAACACAACTCAAAAACCAATTCATACAATGTCTGATATTTTACAGGACTAGATGGGTTCAAGTATCGTTTTTAGAACAGGCCAGAACCAGAAAATAGTAGTTACATAAAAAGCTCTAAAGAATTATATAAAACCACAAAAAAAGTTCAACTTTAAAAACTATTAAGAACATATGATATTTAAAAGATAAGGAAAACCTAACTGATAGCTTTCCAGTTCAAGATAAAGCTTTCCCACTTTCCAACCTGTTCTCTTTTTCAGCCAAACCGACCTATCCCCGTTATGGAAGATCCATCATTCCAAAATTTCAAACAGGCCTTTTTTTCCTGCA
Source organism: Phoca vitulina (assembly GCF_004348235.1). Lineage (NCBI taxonomy): Eukaryota > Metazoa > Chordata > Mammalia > Carnivora > Phocidae > Phoca > Phoca vitulina. Next base: position 49,460,230 of record NW_022589704.1, read on the forward strand.
TAATCAGAAGCCTGTACAACAGTCAAAAACATATCTGACAAAACAGACCTCTGGTCATGTATTGCTGTTTACTCTTGAATGCATTTCACAGCTTGAATAAGTCTTTGTTTTACCAACTCTAGCCCACAAAACAGCTCAATTGTCAACCCACATAGAAAATAACTCAAATTGCTTCTTTACAACTCGAGATTATAGAGTGCTGGCAACCCTTTTATCCACAGTACCTTAGCAATGCCAATTTATTTCTGACTTTTACATTTTAAAGCATCCAAATCAGATGGTTTGGCAAACTCTCAAATAAAAATTCCTAGTAAGCACTAAAAAAAAATAAGAATCAAGAAGTGGTTCTTTATCACCAAGGTCATATATAAAAATGTAGGAGTAACCAACTGCTCAATGAGTAAGTGAATTTACATTAAAGGTTAATATATTCAGTCTTGCAGTTCAAGAAGAAACCATCTGGTTTCAAATGCAAAGTTGAAATGAGTCTATAAAAAGGTAAGAAATTCTTGAAAACAGATAGCTCAGAAATATACATCCAGCAATTTCAAATATATCACTGCTTCTTTTTAGAAAAAAAAAAAAGACTTTATAATTTATATCCAAACCTACCAAGTGAGCACTTGCCCTCTACACATCTATCACTGATACACAGTGAATAAGGTGTTGCTATCTCTGGATTTCAATCTACCAAGAGTCATTGTCATTTTAATGTGTCAGTACATCTGTCAGTTAGACCTATACCTGCTCTAAGAAAAGAATTACATTTCTGGTCTCTCTTCTTCCCTCCACCCATGGGCATCTCCCTCTCCAAGCCATCCTGTGGGCACAGGGCTGTGATAAAAGAGGAAGGAACTGGTGGCCTCACCTCCATGACAACCCTGAGAAGCACTGCCATTGTTCAGCTTATCATCAATCACTTGCTACTCTTATAGTACCTCTTCTGTGAGTATTGACTAAGTGAAATACACCACTTTCTTAACTTTGTGGAAACCCACCAAATAACTTCAAGCAAGGTCCAAAATTAAAGGTTAGAACACAATCCTCTGGTCCCCCAAAGTCCAGTGTATGAGTTCTCCATTGCAATATAACAAGCCACTCCGAAACTTAGTGGCTCAAAACAAGAGAAATTTATTATTTTATTATTCCTCACAATTCTGAAAGTAGAATGGGTGGTTCTTCTGTTCCGTGTGGTGCTGAGTGGGGTCACTCATGCAGCTGCATTTATTTGGTAGCTGAGGTGGGCTGGAAGAGTGAAGAAGACCTCACTCATGTGGTGGGTGTTGGCACCAACTACTGGGTAAACAACTCATTTTTTCTCCATGTGGCCTCTCCCTCCATATGACTCATATTCTAGGGCATCTCCACAGGATTCTTCTCACCATCAGGATGGCTTGGATTTCCCTACATCATGGCAGCTGGGTCCCAGGAGAGCAAAGGCAAAAGCTGCCACTCCCCTTAAAACCAGGTCCAGAAGTGGTTCAGCATCACTTTTTTTATCTATTATTTGTCTATTTAGTGTTCTGTTGGTCAACACAAGTCACAAGGCCAAGCCAGCTGAAAGGGGTGGGAGGGAAAGGTTGTGCAGGAGACGGATCCCACCTGCTGATGAGTGGACTAGAATGAACATACAGGAAACAGAGGAAATTTGGGGCAGCTATCCTGGGAAACTACTTACCACATACTAAACACAACTTGAATGAAAATTCCTCTAAAGAAAAAAGGTTTCCTTAAGTAATGGGGTAGCAAATGTCTACCTGCTAATTCTTGGCTAGCGTATGAAACAGACATTAAATGATAGAAGGAAGAAATGACAAGAAAAGTCAACTTTCATTTAATGCTATGATATTTAGAAATCAGGACAGCATGACATGCTTCCTTTATTCTTAATATTACTAAATACCATGATTACTAAAAATACCACTGCAATAACTGGTGAGAATTACACTCCTCTATCAGACCTTTCCCAGCTTGGCTTGCTTTTGATGGCAATCAGCCATATTCTACTGCAGTAAACCCAGAGGTCCAGAAATTAGAATATGCACTATGTAAAGGAATCAGAGCACCTTCCCCAAATCCACAAATCAGATAGGGCTGTCTATTACCACACTGGTAGCTATGTTAATACTTAGCTAATACTTACACTGTTTTCATCTCCCAGAAATTATTTAAACGTTGTCAGGGTGTGGGCATGTTTGGAAAGAAAATGGTGCTATGATATCAATTCTTAGTTTGGTTTTTTGTTTTGTTTTGTTTTGTTTTTGTTTTTTTAATTTTTTAAATTTTATTATGTTATGTTAGTCACCATACAATACATCATTAGTTTTTGATGTGGTGATCCATGATCCATTGTTTTTGTATAACACCCAGTGCTCCACGCAGTACGTGCCCTCCTTAATACCCATCACCGGGCTAACCCATCCCCCCACCCCCCTCCCCTCTAGAACCCTCAGTTTGTTTCTCAGAGTCCATAGTCTCTCATGGTTCATCTCTCCCTCCGATCCCCCCCCTTCATTTTTCCCTTCCTTCTCCTAATGTCCTCCATGCTATTTCTTATGTTCCACAAATAAGTGAAACCATGTGATAATTGACTTTCTCTGTCAATTCCTAGTTTTGAGCAGCACCTCAAATTTACAACCAAAGTGTGAGGTTATGCTTTCCCCAATAACCTCCTTTCCAACATCCAGGAGATAGAAGGAAAAGAAGATTAAAATAAAAATGGAGGCCCTCCCTCTCCAGAGGGAGAAGAATAAGAGGAGCTACATACTTAAAAACTCTTTCTATACACTAAAGTCCTGACTAGCCCCAACTGCCTTTCTCTTCAAAAGAATCAACAGTAATTGGACTATGGTGGGATGATCTCTCCAATACTGAACAAGCCCACAGCACAAGCAATGAAGCTGTCAGGTCACTGTTGCTCCACTATTCATTCACCCATTATTCATTACCCAAATATTTATCAGTACCTACAACATGCCAGAAAATTCTAGCCTCTTGGGATCCACCAATGAAAAAAACAAAGTTCCCACATACATGAGGCTTATAATGCAAAAGTTAGAGATAGACATAATAATAAATTATAAATATGATAAGTAAGTTACATTGTGTGTTAGAAAGTAGGAAGTGCTACTTAAAAAAAAGAAAAATAGAGCAAGGGGAATATAGAGAGTTGGGTGGTTGGGTAAGTGTGGGGAGGAGGGCTTGCAATTTTAAATAGGGTGGTCAGGAAATGAAGGCCTCACTGGGAGCATGTCATTTGGGAAAAGACTCAAAGGAGTTGAGGGAGTTAGGAAAGAGGATACCTAGGCAAAGAGTGATGTAGACAGAGGAAAGAGCAGAAACATTCCTGTGTGGGAGCAAAAGCAGAGGCCAGTAAAGGTAGAATAATAAAAGCAAGGAGAAGAATAGCTAGAGGTAAAATCAGAGAAGTAACAGATTGTGAGATCATGTAGGACCTTAAAGCCAATGAATTACTTTGACTTTCTTTGAGGAGGAAGGAGACTACTATTGCAGGGTTCTGGGCAAAGAGCACATGATCTGACCTACTTTTTAAAAAGATCACTCTGGCTGCTATGTTAGGACCAGACCATCGAAGGGATAAAGATCTGGTGGACAATGGTAGGAAGAGAGACAAATTCGGTTAGGATACCCTTATAGTTATCCAGACAAGAGTTCATAATGCTTTGGACCAGACGTAGAATGAAGTGGTAAAAGTGACTGAAATTGGATATATTTTGAAATTACAGTCAACAGGATTTCTTAATGGATTCAAAGTGGGGTTTGAGTGGAATGGAGAAGTAAAGGATGAATGAACCATTTTTAATTTATCAACTCAAATGATGAACGTGCCATCCAATGAAATAGGGAAGGCTGACTGAGCAGGTTCAGAAGGCACGAGTTTTAGATCTGGTTTAAGATGTCTGTTAGGCATCCAAGTAGAAAAGTCAAGACAGCAGTTAAATACTGATGTCTACAGTTCAAGCTAGAGCTCTGGGCTGGGAATATACATTTGGGATTTGTTTGCATGTAGTTGGTATTTAAGCTCTGAGCCTGGACGCAACCACTAAGGGAGTGAGAATGCACAGACACTCTAGCAATCAGAGGACAGGGAGAACAGAGAGCATCCCCGACTGAGAACCGGCTAGGGCAGTAGGATGAAAACCACAGAAGTGAGAAGTCCTAGAAATCATGTGAACAAAGGGGCATCAAGGAAGAAGGCGTGAGCAACTGTCATATGCTCTGAGTGGTCAAGTAAGAGGAAGACTGAGAAATAGCCATTGAAAAACAAAGCAAAAACCAAACCAAACCAAAAAAAAGCATTATTTCAGAAGCACAATGACAAACTGTCCTCTGAGATAGTGTCTATTCATGCCCTAATAACCATATAATTTAAATTTTCTAGTCCCAAATTCTTCTACTTAAGGTTAAGGGAAAAACTATTAAGTAAACTGGTTTTCTGCCAGACACAAGTGAAAATGTTATTTTTTGATTCCCAAAATCAACATGGCATGACCATATGCCTTATGCTTAGTTACCTCAATAACAGCATTTCCTACAGTGCAGGATGCAGGCTGATTGTTAATATCAGACCCAAGGCACCAGTGTCCATCTGTTTGAAGTCTCCTTTTCCCTAGTCTTCCTTACCTATGGAAAATGATTTGAGTAAAAGAAAAGGAAATCTTAAAAAAAAAAAAAAAAGAGAGAGAGAGAGAGAGAGACAATATAAGGCAAAAAGCGAACCATAAACTGTAAGGGCAAAACTATGACAACCCAAAACTTAAAAAAAAAAAAAAAGCCCATTGAGAAAAAAGCTTAAATGCTGTCTTTATTTCTTATCTTTAAGTATCTTTTTTCTTTAAATCATGTAACAATTAAGAACTTGCACACAGTATAGCACACTCAAAAAAGAATTTTAACCACTGCCTGACACCTATGTGCTACATACAGCAAGTAAATAACATATTGTTAAGAATATTACTGGTACATTAACAAGATTGTAAGAATGGAGTCTTAAAGTGCTATGGTAACTTATTTTTCCCAGGATAGGAAAAGAGAGGAGAGGAAAGGAATGGAGAGGAGAGGAGAGGAGAGAGAAGAAAGAGAGACAGGGAAGGAGGGAGGAAGGAAAGAGATCAAAATTATAAACTCTGTTGCATTTTATCACATTTCCCTTGATGTCACAATTTTCTACAAACCCATGACACTATTATCTTGTCATCCATCTTCCAGCTACAAGAATAAAAGTGCTCATTACTATACACATTAGCTATATTTCTAAAGAAGCAGCGTACAAATTTTCCTTATGATTGAGGTTGTGATTTCAGAGTTCTGTTCATACTGAAGCAAGACATTCTTTAAAGTTATCTTTCAAAATGAAACATAATCAATAATAAGATACTCATTGGATGCTAGTACCTGTCAGACAAGAATAAAGGCACTGCGAGTTCAAACCATGACTCATCCTTATAAGGAGTTGTGACCCCTCTGCTGTGATAAAAATACAAGGGTCTAAAAAGTAACGGTAAAAAGCTGGAAGTAAGTGATACAGAAAATAAGTGTTATGAAGGCTTAAGGTTACAAAAGATGACTCCCAAGAGATATGGTCTCCACAGCCTCCAAAAGTTAGTGAGTGGGTCTTCCCCAGGGCATTCCACAGGAGTAGTAATTGTACCTAAAGAGAAGAAATAGGACAGGGCATGGACAATTGCAAAGAGACAACATTGTTCTGGGTCAATGACTAGCTAAGACCAGGTGAGGTGGAAAATTCAAACTGGAAGATAATGATTGAAAAGAGAAGGAAACTAATAGCTACATGCTAAGGACTACACCAATGCTATTCTCTCCCCCTTGTTTCTCTCTTCTCTCCCTACTCCTATCCCACCCTCTTGAAATTAACCATGGTCTTTGGAGTCAGAGGACTTGAGCCCCAGTTATATTTCTCAAGGCCTGTATAATCTAATACGGTTATTTAATTATCTGGGTCTCAGTTTCCTTACATGTAAATGGTGATAATTATATCTCCTAAAAAAGTATCATTTTTTTCAATAGTAATAATAATAATCTAGTATTGTGCTAGGTACCATGCTCAGATTATTTACATTGTCTCATTTAATCCTTACAGCTATCCTCAGGGTGCATATTATTCCCTTTGTACAGATGAGAAAATTGATAAGCAGGTCAAATCACTTGATCCAAATCATACAAGCAAAAATTAGCAAAGCCAGGATGGATCAGAGGTATTGCTGACCCCAAAGTCCTCATCTTTAGCCATTCTGATACACTAGAGATAATAAATGCAAGATTTTATTATAATGCCTATAGACGTAGCTGCTGTTGATATCATCAGTCTCCAAAATTCGATAAGATGGTTCTCATTTGTTACTCTCGGTGTTTGTGTTACTACTGTTATAATCATACATGAGAAAATCAGTTTTTTGTTTGTTTTTAACTTAACCCATGTGACTTTGCTGATAACTGACAGAACAAATGTTGACTGGAGTTTGGCTAACAAGGTTCTTAAATTTTGAGTTGAAAAGTTTGTTCATTTTCCTTTGTTCATAGAACACCATCGCAGTTTTTTTTTAATGTAGAAGTAAAATAATAAAGGCATTCATTTAGGGGGTTAATCTGTTTCTTGAATTTTTTTACTTAATATTCTCCTAACAGAATCAAAATGTTCAGTCTTCAGGCCTACTCTGTAGTCCACAAATGCCTATAACATTTTATTGCATATGGTGGACACACTGCTTCCCTCTAGTGGCTTCCCTCTAGTCTGGACTAAAAGTCCCTTAAGAGGAAAACTCATTTCCTATTTGTCTTTTTATTTGACGGATAAATGAATGGATGAATGAGCTAGATATGATAAATTTAAATGAAAGCACTTTTAGGAGTCTACATAACAGCTTCAAGGACTTATGAACCCCACTGAAGTTTATATAAAATATAGACTATATGAACTTGAGTGAATTTTCAAGAATGTATGCAGGGCATGATCCCAGGGTCCTGGGACCAAGACCCGCATCGGGCTCCCTGCCCTGCGGGAAGCCTGCTTCTCCCTCTCCCACTCCCCCTGCTTGTGTTCCTGCTCTTGCTATCTCTCTCTCTCTGTCAAATAAATAAATAAAATCTTAAAAAAAAAAAGAAAAAGAAAATGTATGTATTTCATTCTTACAATCCTACAATCAAAGTACATAAGCTTGTAGCAAATTTTATCCAACAAATATTTATTGAATTCTGATACATGTAAAGTACTAGAAATTAGAGACACAGAGAGAAGGGGTGGAGATTTTATTACCTTTTGCTGGAAAAGTGGAGAAATTTTGCTTTAATAAAAAGAAGAAAGCCAGAGAATACTTACTGTACCACTAATACGATGTGGATTGAACTATATACAGTGGCCTGTCTAGTAAGACTAAGAGTATAGATTCATCTCTGCAATGTGAGGTTGAGATTAATCATCTTACCCCCTAGCTCTTATTTCCCTTCCCTCTCCCAGTATTTTTATATGAATTATATAAAGTTTTAAAGAATATTCAATGAGAACTCAACGAGAGGCCTCCAAAAACAAAGAGGAAGATGTTTGAAAAAAATAAGGGCCAGCCAAGCTTGCTGCTGGTTGGAAGTTTACAGTGATAGGTATATAAGAATTTCAAGGTGTAGTTTCTACTAATAGGTAAATATTTTTCACTGATTTCTCTCTAGGTGACTGCCGAAATAACTGGACATCTGCTGCCTTGATTCAGTTCTGGTTTTAAATTAACCAATTTAAGCTTTCCAAAAATAATTGTGCACGTTGAATGTATGTGAAAAAATTATTCAACTCAAAGACAAAGGAAACTTTTAAAAAGATATTTAACATCTCTGTGTACTTAAAAAAAAAAAAAAGCTGAACACTGAAGACAACGTGTGCTCGTATAGTCACAGGCCTGCTCTACTCTTGACTCAGAAGCAGGCACTAGTGGCTCAGTGTTGCTCCTGCAGGATGATAGGAACTAAATGTTCACCGAGTGAGATTATGCAACAAAGTCGGTTACTGCTGGAAGTTAGCAGCAAGGGTGTTGTAACCCACACAACTTGTTCTTGAAGGGGTGCAGCTTTATAAGGCCTAGGAAAGCAGGAGAAGAACAGCACAGCCTCATCAAAGTCAAGCCAGGCCTCACTAGGGTTAGTGGTTGGATCTGCATTATTGCTTATAGACAATGACCCTAGGTACCATTATAAGACTTGGATCTTAAACACCAGAGGGCTGGTAGGAAAACAACTGCAAAGATAACAGACTGTAAAGAATGATCCAGAAGTAGAGAAAGGGAAAAATAAATACAAAATCTCCCATAAAAACTGATCTTACCAAACAAAATTCCAGAACCCCATTAAGATATCTAATGCCAAAAAAAAGTCAAAAATCAGGTGACACATTCACTAGAAATTAATTTTATGAAACAGTATATAAAGTAAAAATATTTTCTTTTTTTCTTAATTGTATGTATTTAAGTTGTACTACAGCAAAGACTTTCAAGTCAGTATGCTTAGGTTGTCCAAGGAGATGTATCAAAGAAAAACTTGCATGAAAAATGAAATTATAAAACAAAAAGGGAAAAAGGAACTACAATGTTCAGATATAAATTAGAAATTGGAAACTTTAAAAAATACATAAGTTAGAAATCTCATAAATAAAATACGGAGTCGTGAAAAAAAATTTTTAATTCCATAGATTAGAAAATTTTGACTGGACACCATTGAGAGACTTTATGGTTTAGATGCAAATACTGAGGAAATTGCCCAGAATACTGCACAAAGGGACAAAGGCATTTTTTAAAAGAAAGATCAAAAAATATGGAAGATAAATTGAGAATCTCCAACATACATACAAGAGAAGTTCCAGAAGAGAAGAATGTAGGCTATAGGAGCAGGAATATTTGAAGAAGCAACAGCTAACAAACTTTCAAATGTGAAAAAGTATATGTATCCTCAGATTAAGAATGCACTCCTAGGACCAAGCATAATGAATAAATTCACACCCTGATGCATCACAGTGAAAATAAAATATCATTAAGAGTAAGAACATATCAAAAACATATCCAGGTAATATATTACACATTTTTACCTGTACTTTGATATTTCTTAACCTCTCCATAATATTTGTCAATTTCTCTCCTCTTTATTCTCTTGTCCTTCCCTTATTTAATCTTCTGCATTGTAACCTTTTGAGATGAATATTATTTTTCTATAATGTGGAACAAATATTATTAAACTAATGTATTAGCTCATAAGAACAGAGAACAGGTACTCTTTGTCATAGTTGTAACTCCAACGCCTAGAAATATCTGATACATAGTTCTAGCACTCAATAATGTTTAATAGAAGAAAAAGTAAACACTCTAAGAAATTAAGTGACTTCCCCACATTTGACTGCTACTAAAGAGTAGAACTGAAGAACTTGTTGACTATTGACTGATTTGGATTTCACCCCAGAGTCAAATTCTCAATACTCTTGTGTATAGGCTACCATTTTCCCTTCTTCCATTTCCGGCCAGTGGTTTCTTTTAGATCGAAGTTAACCATTAACCTTGCTTTTGCTTAACCCAGCCTGCTTTTCTGGCTCCTTACTTTGTACTCAACATGTTGTTATCAGTCACAAATTTACATAATCCTCAAGTTTATTGCACATATGTTTATATCTATACACAAGTTACTAGAGCAAATATACATCTGAGTAATAGAGAACAGCATTGGAAATAAGCGAGTCAAGAAAAGATGATGATTTGAGGAGATGTGTACAGCTCAACAAAAAATTTTTAAGGTATGTGAGCAAAGCTGTTTGCTAGGTACAGTTCTCAAAGATACTCTATAACATATCAGAGAAGCACATTACATATATGGAAAACTGGTAGTGGACAACGACAGGGAAAAATAACATGTTACAGCATCTAAAAAGACATGATAACAGCTCTTTGGGGGGTATAGGGAAACTTCATGAAGCAGGTAACTATTATGAGGGTCTTGAAAGAGTACTAGCATTTTGACAGAGGATAAGGGAGTAGATAGAATTCCAGCCCAAGAATCAAGAACGAGCAAACAAATGGAAGCAGAAAAATATGGGAATATTTAAAATGCAGCAATCTCTTAACTTAGTCTTCAGGGTGTGTGTTGAAAAGTAATGAAAAAGAAAAAGCTGGAAATATGGTTTGAGGATATATTGTGTAGAGCCTTGAATACTATACTGGAGACCTTGTATATGATTTAGTAGGCAACAAGGAACCATTCAATATTTTTTTAAAAGAGAAACTATTATGTCAAAGACACGTTTTTTGAAGTTTGAATATGATGAGTTAGTATTTATATCCATGAATTAAAGGTTTGGCAGAGTATCTAGGAGAAAATGCACAGCTGAAAATGAAAGATGGCACTCAGGAGAGGAGTTGGAGCTGGGGACAATGATTAACATCTTGGGAGTGAATAGGGACAAAGACAAATGTAAAACACATGAGGCAGCTGTTCACAGACCCAATCAATGAGCTTGGGCTGGTCAGCAATGATGAGTGCTTCATCCAGAAGAAATAAGTTAAGAAAAAGACCCTGGATTTGACCTTTAGATATCCTTCAGTGATAAACATCAGTAGCAGTAGAGTGGTAAGAGCAAGAGCCTGAATAGTAGAGATAGTAAATTCAACTGTAAAATAGGAGAAAAAGCCAATGTCCTATGGAAAGGTCTAGTAGCTAAAGGGGTACAGTAGTAAAGTTGAGTGGCAGTTACTGAGGAGAGGGGAATCCTGAGCATTCTTTTGACATAGCAGGAAGAATTAGGGCTCTTCTCTTTGTGCTAATATCACAAACTCTCAAAGTATTCATTCCTCTGTCTTACAATGCCTGTTTACTTCTCATTCCTCCACACTAGACTGTAAGTTAATTAAAGGCAGATGTTGTGTCATTCACCAGCAACTAACCCACGGCTAACACACAGAAGACACTCAATACAAATATTTTAAGATTCTGGAAAAGGTTTAAAAATGGTTATGAGGGAAGATGAAATTGGTATAGCAAGGTCTTGGAGGATGCGTGAAGGATTAGGATCAGGAACAGGAAGAAGGGTTAACCTTGGGTGATAACAGTGGTTTATTATCTAAATATCACCAGTGGTTTATCTGAAGAGTTACAACAGTCATGTTGTAAAGATTGTTGATATAGAAAATAAATACTAATCCTATACAAGCAGCATACATTCCTTCCAAAGTAGAACCCTGGTGCTCTAAAGAGTTGTCATTGTATTGGAAATACCTACTGTGTGAAAAGCAAATCATAGGTATCTTAAAGCTCATTAAAGATTATCTGCTTTGAAAAAAAAAAAAAAAAAAGAAATACCTCATGTTCTGTTTTCAGTTTTGAAGCATCCATTCAAAAAAGTTTATGTGACCATAAATAGTATTTTTAATTGTAAATAAATAAGCTTGAAAGTCAAAGCAAGAAAAATCAATCCAGGCTCAAGGAGGAAAAGCTGGGAAATCTGAGAAACATTTGATGAACAGGAAGGGGAAGGAAAGCCAAATGCACGAAGCTAGAGACAAAACTCAAGTGAATGTTCACCACCTCTATAGTATCTCCACTGCACACTTTGCTTTCCTGACCCAACCCCCCAAGTATTTCTGACCATGTGAAAATAAAGAAGCTAGGATATGGATATCCACACCTCAAATCCGCATGAGTTTCCAGATTGTTCTAAGGTATCATTTGGAAGCTGCATTTCTAGAATTTTAGGAAAAGTGGAATAAAGGCATCACTGTACCTGCCAGGAGTTGACTTGGTCCCCAAAGTAGCCACATGGTGAGAACCTATCTCTTGGACGGTCTGAAGATAAGGTCTATCTTGATGTCCAGCAATTTTGTGTGAGGTCAAAATGGCTAAAGGTAGTAATGTTTTCTATTCCAACTTCTCCAGTGAACAGACTTCAGCAAAATAATTTTTGTACAATTTTATATAAAATGTCTCTAGTTTCAGTTCCTATAATCTTAAATGTGAATGGTATGGGGGGGTAGCCATGAACAAAGAAAGCTGTAAGGAAGTAATGACGTTTCTTCTGATCTCCCAATTATGAGAGAGACTCCACAAGAGGAAAGCAAAATATGTTTGGGCCCATTAGGTATGCTCGCACCTTCTGAACTTACGCACCTGCAGAGGCTGAACCTTAGATGGGAAGTGATTTGCTGTACAGGGACACACACTGAGCTAATCAGAGTGCCAGGATCAGAATGTACCATCCCTGAATTTTCTGTCCATTTCTGAGACTTGAGCCTTTAGACCATGATTATTTTACTCTCCAGTTTATCTAAATATTTTGATTGTACTTATATTGTATTGCATTTCTTTTTAATGTTTATTTTTCCACCCAAGCAGTCTGTCTTCTAAAACCTCTGTGGCCCTCCCAATTATCCCTCCTTCTCAGTGTGATGCCATCCCCTCCACAGCCCTCCCAGTAGACAGTGAGCTAGGTTAGTCATAACTCTGTAGGGGTTTTCAGGCTTTGAAGAAGGAGGTGATTTCTCATGTAAAGGCAAACCATAGGATGTATGGTTTCATACATCCCTGGAGCACTAACCACCCTAGAGTTCTGGTCCCGGAAGAACAGATGTATTTCTCCAGTCCTAGCACCAAAATTACTCTTTTGGTAACCTTTAATGCTTTTGAAGGGATAAAATTCCACAATAGAGGGAAAGACAAAAAATATGCCAATACAACCACAAAAAGTTTCAACAGTAAGTATGAAATTTGCTTTCCTTATTTCTTTTCATCTTGTGAAATATTCTGCAAACACTAATAATTGACCCTTACTCTCTCTCTAAAAATAGAATCCTTTTTTTGTAAGAGAGAAAAATACTGAAACAGGGAGAATGCTTTGATGTGATTTAGTCAAGCCAGATCATTTGCACCTCAGCATACCGAACTGTGTTTGCACATCAGAACACAGAATCATAAATCAAATGGCCAGCAAGGCACTGAGAAGTGATGTAGTCCAACCCACTACATTCAGGCAACAAGAGGACACTCAAATCACCACAGACAGAAGTTTTTAACAACTTTTACAGAAAGAGATCTCTACCTTCTCATATTTAATAATGCTGATGTTTTAAAAAATAAAAAATAAAACACCCTTTATATCTAACCTAAATGTCTTAAGGTGCAATGGTACAAGAGTATAAGGGTTTTGTTTTATTTCATAACATATGGCTAATGTTTAATGATATATTTGATGACTATGGTGAAGAAAGTAAAATTGCATATGTATAATTTATGTAATTCACAATTTATATAGCTTCATATTTCCAAATATTTAATACTGCCTCTTAAAAATAACAGATCATTGGTTAAGGTGATATAAACAAACAGCATGAACTAAGCTTCCCACACAACATGCTGTTACATAAAACCTGGAGGAAGTAATTCTAAAGGCAACTTTGTATCTTAGAAATAGTTATATTTAGTGGTAGAAGCAAAATCTGAATTAATTTAAATAAAAGACTGAACTGAGTAGTGGCTAAAGAATAATTTTCTCTCCATCATGTAAAGCTTGGACAATTTTTCCTTTTAAAGGGGTTATGTAAGTGAATTATGGTTTCTAAAAGGATTATTGTGTTTTCACAAAGATGTTTTCTAGAGACATGAAAATTTTAGTAGGCAATTACTTAAATACTTTTTCTTTCTTTTTTTTTTTTTTTAAAGATTTTATTTATTTATTTGAGACAGAGGGAATGAGAGAGAGAGAGCACATGAGAGGGGGGAGGGTCAGAGGGAGAAGCAGGCTCCTCGCCGAGCAGGGAGCCCGATGCGGGACTCGATCCAGGGACTCCAGGATCATGACCTGAGCCGAAGGCAGTCGCTTAACCAACTGAGCCACCCAGGCGCCCTTAAATACTTTTTCTTAACTTTAAATCTCTTTGAGTTTATATTGCCTGATATTTACAGTTCAAAGCGCTCAGATTTGCACATTCCAGAATTAGTACTATTTTTCTAAAATCACCAATAGTTTTCTTGTTACAACAATGGAAATAATGTACTTTTTTATTAAAATTCCCTGTCCATGCTTGTGCCATCATTTCCAAGGCTACTCTAGTCAAAGGATGCAGAGAAGTGACAAAACTGGTAACAGATAGAGGCCATGGCTTTCCAGGAAAAGTTCACACAAGACTTCAGAGGACTTCAAAATTCCTAGGGGTCATTTCATTTGTCATTGAAAAGAAGAATCAGAGGAATTCTTAGGTCACTGAACACATAGGTTGTTCAAAGGCCTTCTCTAGATTCTGTTATGGTCTAGAATCTTATGTGCAATCTTTACCTGGGTACATGCACCCCCCAAAAGGGGCTGTGGATAAAATTCAGGGGATCAGCGAATGTAGATTAAAAGAAGTACCATTTTTATTTTTCACTGACCTTTAACTGAAATTGAGGATTTCCCGAAATTATGAGTGCAGGCAACAAACCACAGTGGTATTAAAGTCCTTATGACTTTGCCACCAACAGCAATCATAGATACTTTCTTAACACACTTTGGTTGTTGCAAATATCCCAAAATGTATGCCTTATTCATGCTCATCTCTACATTAAAGTATGGAAGTTATTATTATTGGACCCACAGCCTTTAAATCTTTTGATGACTGTATTTCAATATAATTGATTTCTTTTGTAATTCTATGTGTCTTATTTTATGCATTTACAATTTATTCTATATTCAACTTCCAGCATGACAACCGGTGGAGCTTTGTTGAGCTGCTCCCCAGTGAAACTGGTGAAAATTATTTTAAAAAAGCAATCATCTGAAGACTCTGGAAACAGTCCTCAGTGCAAAGAGAAAATAAACAAATAGCAATTTAATAAAATGTATGAAAATTCAGTAAGAAGGGCAAGAGTATGGTATTTGAACCAAGACGGGTTCCTTCTCTCCCTTCTCTCAGCTCGGCAAGGTAAAGACTCTACTCCAGACTGCTGTGGCCAAGAACACGGGGCTCCCACTCCCCCCAGGCTCCAGGCAGAGGGCTTTCTTCCCAGAAGGAGCAGAGCTTCAGTGTTTCTCCTCCTACCTCTAGCTGGCTGTTGCTGAGGTCACCCCCAGGTGAATGAGTCCTGGTGAGAAGCGAGGGCTCCCTTTTTTGTCCAAACCCTACTCGTGGAATGAGGATCTGCATCAAGCATGGTACGCTGAAAATAGTGTCAGCCCAATAGCCCTTTCTCAACTCAGGAGATGATGGTTCCACACAAGCAAAAGCAAGCCCAGAGGACCTAGGGACGCTGAACCCCCTTCACTGAGTCTCAGCTCCCAGAGCAGGGATGTCACAGAGAAAGCTTGCGATTGTCCCAACCCAAGCTCTAGAGCCCTAGTTCAGAGATTTTGTTTGTGGGGAGCAGCAGGCTGTTAGAAACAGCTCCTAATTCCTTCCCAAAGGAACAAACTTAACTTGCGGCAGAATATGGAGAAGTTTCTTAAGACTCTCAAGAAGAGTGGAGGGTGAAAAGCAGCAGGAGGAGATGTGTGGATCTAACGAAGATACAACCTAGATTGTAAACTGGTTAATTTGCAGTAGAAAAAGAACCAGGATCAGGAAATATCAAACACTGACCTCAGGAACTATGAAGGAGTCACAGTTTTTTTTAAAGATTTTATTTATTCATTTGACACAGAGAGAGAGAGCGCACAAGCAGGGGGAGGGGCAGGCAGAGGGAGAAACAGGCTCCCTGCTGAGCTAGGAGCTCAATGCAGGGCTCAGTCCCAGGACCCTGGAATCATGACCTGAGCCAAAGGCAGATGCTTAATCGACTGAGCCACCCAGGCACCGTGAAGGAGCCACAATTTGATTGGGATAGTTTTTTAGGAATTTATGCCCCAGAGCATTGCAGAAAAGTATAAAGCCATCAGTCACCAATTAGTGAAATTTAACAGCTAAGTGTGGTTAGGGAGTAAACACGAGCCGTACCAAGACCACTGTCATCTCAGAATGACTCTTGGCCTACCCAAAGCTACACCCTCGTGCAGTGTGATGTTCAAGATTTAACACTGTGGGTGGGGCAGGGAGAGGGAGGAAAATATACCTCATTAAAATAATTCAGGCAACCACTAAAAAATTAGCAAATAACAAGAGTTGGAGGTGCTGAGAGGGGGCTGTACCTAGATTTGCTGTAATATATAAAAAATATCCAGGTTCCAAAAAAATTATGAGTCACAGAAAGCATTACACCAGGAAAAAAGCAGGCACAGAACTTGCCAGTGAGAGTGACCAGATGTCAGATTTAAAATTTAAAAGATTTGGGGCGCCTGGGTGGCTCAGTCGTTAAGCGTCTGCCTTCGGCTCAGGTCATGATCCCAGGGTCCTGGGATCGAGCCCCGCATCGGGCTCCCTGCTCCTTGGGAAGCCTGCTTCTCCCTCTCCCACTCCCCCTGCTTGTGTTCCCTCTCTCCCTGTGTCTCTCTGTCAAATAAATAAATAAAGTCTTTAAAAAAAAAAAAAACTCTGCTATTAAAAAAAAAAATAGGGCGCCTGGGTGGCTCAGTTGGTTAAGCGACTGCCTTCGGCTCTGGTCATGATCCTGGAGTCCCTGGATCGAGTCCCGCATCTGGCTCCCTGCTCGGCGGGGAGTCTGCTTCTCCCTCTGACCCTCCCCCCTCTCATGTGCTTGCTCTCTCTCATTCTCTCTCTCTCAAATGAATAAATAAAAAAAAATCTTTAAAAAATAAATAAATAAATAAATAAATAAATAAAATAAAATTTAAAAGATTTCAGAGAAGCCATTATAAATATATTCACAGAACTAAAGGAAAGAATGACTAAAGAAATAAAGGAAGGTATGATGGCAATGTTGCATTAAACAGAGAATACCTATAAGGAGATGGAAATTAGGAAAAAGAGCCAAATGGAAATTCTAGAATCAAAAACGTAATAATTGAAATTTAAAATTCACAGCAGTAGATTTGAACTGGCAGAGGAAATAATTAGTGAACTTGAAGATGGACTGTTAACAGATTATGTAAGATGAAGAACAGAGAAAAAAAAGAATAAAGAAAAATGGAGCCTCAAATAAATGTGGGCACCATTAAACATACTCACAGATAGAAGTACCAGAAGGACAGGAGAAGGAGAGAAGAAAAAATATTGAAAGAAATAATGGCTGAACACTTCCCAAATCTATTGAAAAACAATAACGTAATACGCAGTACATCCAGGAAGCTAAATGCACTCTAAGCAGGAAAGCCCACGGAGAGAGAGAGACCCACAAGCACATCACAGTAAAAATGCTGAAAGTCAAAGACAGGAGAAAATCTTGAAATCAGCAAGAGGAAAATTCATTTTGAGGAGTTCGGGCACCAGATTGCCATAGGGGCCACGGACTCAGCAACTTGAAGAACCTCAGGTATAGTCATCTAGAATAAATTAACTGCCATAGGAGAAAATGAGAGGGGGGGGGGGGAAATCCAAAACAAAAGTAGGGTGGGTTGGTGGCGGGGAATGCTGGGTTAAACAAAATTAAGTAGATTTTGTTACCATAGGATTTGTCCTGAGTTTTAAAATGTCAGTTGTAACTCTCAAGATAGGAGTAAAAATCATATTACTTCTCAAATTGCTTTGACCATGAAAAGCTTTTTTGGAGTACCTCTCAAGGCTCCAGGTTTGAAAAGCACTTTGAGAAACACTGACCTGAAGTTAATAAAACTGAGAGGTATCGATAACTGCTGGAGTCAATTGGCATCTTCGTTTCCTATATGTCTATATCAGGCACTACTTTCTCTTGAAGGGATACTTAATAGGCCACTATCCATACTTTCAAGGACATCCTAGGTCAAAGGCTGTCTAAGGTTACTGATAATACTGCTTGCAAAGGCCCTCAAATCGAAGTCACCCTGAGGGTCACTATGCCCTAGCCTGCTTTTTTTTGATTTGGGGGATCACATTCTGTTAAAAATCTTTAGACTTTACATTAATGAGTGCAGAAAAGGACAACCACTGCTAACGGGCTTCTCTGCATGGAAAATTCCTTCCCATTCCTGTTTCTAGTCTTAGGTGCTGGTTTATAATAACAACCTATCAAAATGTTGCATGCAGCTTCAAAAAATGTAGCCATCATCTGAGAGCTATACTTAACATCAAATGCCAAGGCAGATTTATCAGCAGCTGAGGCCTGGAGCATAGCCAGTTGGCGCACTGAAGCTTTGCTCACTGAAACTCACCATCAGAGGATGTACATTAGAGGAAGATGGACTCAAGCCAGATATCAAGAAGCTGTGGCTCAGCAACTTGAATTAGGATGACAGCAAACAAGGAGGACTGGAGGAGGGGCATAAAAGTACACAGAGACAACTTCAAGAAACATAATATTGCCATTGCCCATCAGAAAATAACAGTAGCAGCAGATAGACCAAGCTTAGCGTGCCTACAGAGGTGAAGAGGCTATTTTTTTTTTTTTTTTTTTTTTTTGCAGAAATGCTTGTAACATCTAAGAGAAAATGGTGATTCATAAAAAGGAACTAAACATCACCTAAAATGCAAAGAGACAAAGAGATGAAAACTCATTATGGAAATGACCTTAGTCCAACCAAGTGTATCATCAAATACAAATACTCTGCATAGAAAACATGGTTTCTACATATTCCATATGGCCACTGACCTTCTCTCCTCTAATCCTAACAGTTGTGCAAACTTGGAAGCCTCTGAAATAAATCCCATCCTGCCAGAAATACTTAAAATGATTTCTGTTTTCCTGATCCAAATAATTGTATTTCACTTTTCCTATTCAGAGAGCCTAATGACAATCAACTGAAAGGGTTTTACTTTCCTAAAAAGTTGTGCATAAATTAGTGAGCATTCAATACTGGCTTTTTCATAGATTAATAAAAGGAAAGAGTAGAAATCTCTCCTAGTTATGGTGGCCTTCCTAGGAGCAGGCCTCTTTCTGAGTAGAAAAATAGTGCATGCATAAGACAAAGCCAACCAATGACTACCAACAATGGCAACGACAAATAGATCTCAAGGAGCCAGAACAAGTTTGGATAAGGAAAGGGGTTGCAAGCAGGAAGAAAAGCACCAAAGATAAAGAGTATCTTGAGCCAAAAGAGGACCAAGGGGCAATCAGAAGCCCAAGGATTATACCAAGAATGTGTAAAAACCGAAAGAGCTCACTTATCAAGTTGACATATTTTTAAAATAATATCTTATTTTGGCAAATTCAGAAATACAACCACTCATACACAGTGCTGATGGAAGTATAAATTGCTATGCTGATTCATAAGAGAAATTTGGTGATATGCTTTAAAGGTTTAAAAATGTTCAGGTTTTTTGATCATGCATTTCCACTTCAGAAATTTTTTCTATCAAAATCCCAATTTTGTGTAAAGGAAAAGTGTGTTAGTGCCTTAAGGATGCCTGAAAGAACAGTCTACAAAATATCAATAGTGATTCTATCTGGGTGTTGAGGCAGCAGGTAAAATTTTATTTTCTGTTTTTCTCTTCTCTGTTTTCTTTGGAATTTTCTCTGATAAATAGATACTAATCCTGTAATATAGAAAATAAAATACCCTTATATGACAATTAAAAGGGCATTGGAGTAAAAACACATGCAAGCATCAAGAAGACTTGATCACAGTTTTAAGTCTTTTCTAAATTATTCTATGGGTCCAGGGAGGCCAGAGTTAACTTCAGATGTGTTTCCTGAGACCCTACAATTACGAACTAATAAAAGGAGACTCTTATTCAAAGTGAAGAAGGCTGACAATGAGGGGCAACAACTTCTACTGGAAAAAAAATTCAAAAGCCAACAACCCTCATCCTTACATAGATAGAGCCTCCATCTCTGTCTCCTACCAAGAAATATAGGAAAACTGAGAGTAGCAAGAAACTGTGTGATACAGACTAGAAACAGAACAGAACAAGTATTGTCCTTGCTTTCCTGTTCTTCCACGCCTTCGAAAGCACTCTATTATGCCTTTTGAGCAAAGCAAGGGAAGTTGTTTTATGGGATCAAGAAAAAGGGAAATTTCAAAAACAGAAATTCTTCTGTTTGAGAATTTATTCTGCTCAATTTCGTTAATCCAATGAAATTTCTTCTTCTAATAGTTTGTGAGACCCAAGAAGATAGAAGCCAAGTCGGAGTTGTCTTTGTATCTTCAGTGCTTAGTACGGCATGTAGCTCAAGGAAAGTTTGATGAATCAATCAATCAATCAATGGATGGATGAACGAATGGATGAGTGAATAACAATTTGAATCCTTTCAATAAGACTCTACAACCATCCCATTTTTTTACAGGAGAAAGTCAGTAACTTGTCAAACCAAATGTCTTTGGAATAACATATAAATATACAAAATACATTTATAGAAATTTCCACCAATCCATTTTCACAGGTACTTGTGTTAAATTCAGCACCTACCCTCATTCATCAGGCTCCTAATGCATCCATCATAAAGATGCCAGTTGCCACACTTCTCAAGGTAGTTCAGGGCCTGTGCTTTATGATTGAATCATTTAAAAGAAACATTTAGGTAGTTGACCCACAGTGAATTTAACAAGAGCTTGACATGCATCAGCGGTATCGCTGCCGCCTCATACACGGATGAAATCGGTGCTGACTGGGTGACAGCCTTTATTGCAGGACAGTGAGGGGCCTGAGGGCCTTTATTGTGAATGAGAATGACAGCACTTCAGAAAGGCCTGATGCAAATTCTTTGGCAGGTTATATAGCCACATACAAAAGTACTCTTGCTGTCACACATCATCATTTTTTTTAAAATGTCAAACTTGTATTACACTGCATAAAAAAAAGCTAAAGAAAATTTTAGTCCTGATTACATGTGAAATAACAAATTAAAAATTATTTGAATCCCACCCAAATCTAGACCATGATAAAAAAAAAAAAAAAGAAGAAGAAGAAAGAAAGAAAAAAGAAAAACCAACAGTGACTTCTGTTGTTCTCATGCTTGTGGCTTAAAAAAAATGACTGGATTCTTTTATTAGCAAATATATTCTTTTAAATTTAATCATTTCAATTATTTAGCAAGAAAACACTTGGACAATACCAATGGAATTATAGTGCTAAGCTCCACTGTTTCCAAGAAAATTCATTCAAGGTCAAATTCATTCTGGATGGAGTGAGTTTAGTTATCTCCTTTCTAGACTCCTGCCTTCACTTTCTGCAAAAGGCTGTTCCTTTGTTCATTCTCAGTCTATCCCTCCCCTGAGCCAACTGCTCTTACTGTTAGTCTTCAGAATTCCATGAAACCTATTATCTATCTACCTGGACCTCTGTTTAGTGCCTCCTACTAGACTTTCTTGACACTGTGTTCTGACCACTTACCTGTTACCTGCTTAACAACAGTAAAAACTCGGACTTACCAAGCTTAACTATAGCCCGGTCACTGTACTTAAAACTTTACATTAGTTATCTCTAATCCTCACCATAGCCCACCAAGGCAGGTAATAGCATCACAGTTTCACTGGTGAAGAAAATGAAGCTGGGAGGACTGAGCAGTTTGTCCTAGGAGAGGATATATGGGGAAAGCACGTGACCTTGGAGTTAAACAAATCTGAGGAGTCCTATCATTAGCTAGGTATATCATCCTAAGCAATTTTACCTGACCTCTCTAAGCCTCAGTTTCTCAATAATAAAAATAGGAATAATAAAATATAATGGGGAATTTGGGGGAAAGGGAATATGTACCCTATGGAGATGAACTTTCTATGGTCATGCCACATAATGACTTTTCTTTCCTGATTAAGAGAAAAGAAAATATTAGCAAACTTCTATTCCCGGGATGGATTGCCTAAGACCACTGCATTCTTTCTTTTTTTAAAAAATAAAGATTTATTTATTTATTTATTTGCGAGAGAGAGCATGCAGGCGCGTGCGCACACACTCGAGCGGGGAGGAGGGGCAGAGGCAGAGAGAGAGAGAGATTCTAGAGCAGACTCCCACTGAGTGTGGAGCCCAACTTGGGACTCAATCCCAGGATCATGAAATCATGACCTGAGCTGAAACCAAGAGTCAGATGCTTAAATGACTGAGCCACGCAGGTGCCCCAGCACTGCATTGTTTCATGTAAGATTCCTACACGTTTCCCTCAGGGAGAATGAATATGTACATCCCACATCCTGTTTTAGTCATACTTCATCCTATAACATATCAGTTGCCCCAATCTATTTAAGCAAATGATTCTCCTTTTTTTTAAGGTATTACATTTTATCCTTGTTTGAGCTGAGCAAAAGAGCAGTAGGATTAAAACCTAGAGAGTCTCAAAATTTCTTCCTCAGCCACGCCCTCTGCCTTATGGATGCTGGAAAAGTTATAAGTTGCTAGAGAAGGATGATCCAAAAATTTTCCACAGTAGTCCAGCAGTAAATTTTTGCATTGCCCTCTGATTTTCCACTGCAAACATTAGCATTTAACACAAGCTTGACACAAGATCCTCAGACACTTGAAATTGTTCACTTTCTAGCAGGGAGCTGAAAGCTTTGAGAACTACGTTAAAAATAGGGAATAAAAGGTCACATGAAAACTTCTGACTATTTTCTGTCTGTTACTGTCCTCATATTTACTTCCCTTTGTATTAAAAGAACCAGAGTCTGGCCGAGAGAAGGGGGACACCTATAATTTCTGAGATCCTAAAACAAAGGGCAAACAAAAATAATAAAAACCTGCTCTTGAGATATATTCAAAAATAAGATAAGTAAGCTTTTTTTTTTAAAGATTTTTTTTAATTTATTTATTCGAGAGAGAGAGACAGAGAGAGAGAGCACGAGTGGGAGAAGCAGACTCCCCACTGAGTGGGAAGCCAGACGTGGGGCTCAATCCCAGGACCTTGGGATCATGATCTGAGCCAAAAGTGGACACTTAACCAACTGAGCCACCCAGGCACCCCAAGAAATAAGTAAGCTTTCATAAAAGTAGACTCAAAGGTCCACATGAAGTTTTTATTTATCCAGAGGCAGTGGAGTATATTGTCTCTGGCCCAGAAACTGACAATACCATTTTGGGTTTTCAAGCTCATTGGCAGGCTGAACTACTATCAGTGAGCTAGTCTCACCTCTCCATTCTTTTCTTTCTCATGGGCATTCACCCTCCCCAGGTTTCTTGGCATCAAGACCAACTAGATATGAGCACTCGCAGATTTGTACAGAGCTATCTTTGTATCAGAATATATACATATATAACACATAATAAAATACATAAAACTTTATAAATATGTATGAGTATGTATACGTGTGTGTATTTATATAAACAGCTGTGTTATATAGACTTTGAGCTTTATAAAATATGGAATCGTAAGACAGACATGACTGCCGTTGGAAATATTGATAGGATATAAATTTGTACCTGATGCAAATTGCAAATCATTTACCACATGAATGGACTTGCTCTGGTTTGCTTCTTTCTCCTTTTCCCACTTCTAAGCTTCGCGCAGTGGCAACATCGTAGCCAATGAGGTTTATCCGAGGCACGATTATTGCTAATTAAAAATTTTTCCTTTTCCCACTTCTCTCTGTCTTCTTTTCTCTAAAAGTATAAAACTTGATGTAATTTCTGGTGTTTGAAAAGTAATATACTCTGAGCTTCTCACCACCGCAGTGATTTGTAAGGAGCTTGTATTACTGAAAGTGTTTCTAACAATTTCTACCCCCATAAAGAACATATAGATTTTTTTTTAATCTTTGGTAATAATGTCTACTTCATGAGATTACTGTAAAAATTACGTGACATATTTATAAAGTACTTAGTATTCAATAAATAATCATTATTTACCTAATACTCCACTTACTTAGTAAGTAGGTACTGAAATACAAACTCGGGCTCTGCCATTTCCGTCACTTGGGCAAATCCATTTTCTTTTTGGTACTCAGTCTCCTTACCTATACAAACAGGAGATAATATAGTATCTACCTCACAGGTTTGTTAGGTCTCTGGAGCCGGTTTTATAAAGGTATTAATGCCAAGCATGAGGGCTCTACCTTCAAGATCCAATCATCTCCCCATGGCCCCAACCTCCTAATACCTCACATTGGGCTTTAGGATTTCAACATCTGAATTTGGGGGGGACACATTTAGACCATAATATATACCCTAAATACTGTATAGAACATATTTATACTATAAAAGTATTTGTTGTGTATCTGAAATTTAAATTTAATGAGGTATCCTGTATTGTTATTTGCTAAATCTGACCACTCTACACTTTTCTATATCCAGTTCTAACATGCTAAATTAGAGCAGGATGTACCCTTACTTCAGAATCTCATTACTATGAATTCTGTTTCTCTTTGGCCTTATTCACTGGCAGGGGGAGCAAGCGGCCAGATAAGAAAAGCAAAGGTAAAGCATAGAATTTCCTGTTACATTCCCAACCTTACAGGAGCTAATTTCTCTGTATAACTGAGATTGTCCTGAATTCTCCTCATTTTGTTATGGTTTGTTCCAAACCTTTCTTAATACATAAATACCTCACAACAAATAATGCTACCAAATTTCATAATTTTAATGTCACTATTTTCTATTTTATATTTTCTTCATGCCAATGACTTTTTCCTTTTAAGGTCCATATGATTTCAAAAAAGTCTCTGAGATCTTAATAATAGGGCCAAATTGCCACTTTCCTTATGCTTTCACACATACGTTTGAAAACGCTTCTATCTTCCTGAAAAAAGATGTTAGTTGAAAGACGGTTTATATACAGTGTTCTTTCTTAGAGTTAAATATATGGCACTTTCCTTATGCTTTCACACATACATTTGAAAACGTTTCTAGCTTCATGAAAGAAGATGTTAGTTAAAAGACGGTTTCTAAACCAAGGGTTGCTGGAGGAGAGGTGGGTGGGAAGATGCGGTAATTGGGTGATGGGCATTAAAGAGGGCACATGATGTGATGAGCACTGGGTGTTATATGCAACTGATGGATCACTGAACTCTACATCTGAAACTAAGGATGTTCTATATGTTGGCTAATTGAATTTAAATAAAAATAATAATGGGGCCAAACTGCAAATGTAATAATCATCATCTCTGGAACACTGAGAAAGTGTCTCAAAAGACAAAAGTCATGTATGGCCATGTGTGCTGGGAACTACCAGGAAACAGGGCTTAGAATATGGGTTGACGGTACCAGAAGATTGGGATCATCCCCTGCATATTTTCAGACCACAATGCTTTGAAACTAGAACTCAATCACAAGAGGAAAGTCGGAAAGAACTCAAATACATGGAGGCTAAAGAGCATCCTACTGAAGAATGAGTGGGTCAACCAGGAAATTAAAGAAGAATTAAAAAAATTCATGGAAACCAATGAAAATGAAAACACAACTATTCAAAATCTTTGGGATACAGCAAAGGCAGTCCTAAGAGGAAAGTATATAGCAATACAAGCCTTTCTCAAGAAACAAGAAAGGTCTCAAGTACACAACCTAACCCTACACCTAAAGGAGCTGGAGAAAGAACAGCAAATAAAGCCTAAACCCAGCAGGAGAAGAGAAATAATAAAGATCAGAGCAGAAATCAATGAAATAGAAACCAAAAGAACAGTAGAACAGGTCAACGAAACTAGGAGCTGGTTCTTTGAAAGAATTAACAAGATTGATAAGCCCCTGGCCAGACTTATCAAAAAGAAAAGAGAAATGACCCAAATCAACAAAATCATGAATGAAAGAGGAGAAATCACAACCAACACCAAAGAAATACAAACAATTATAAGAACATATTATGAGCAACTCTATGCCAGCAAATTAGATAACCTGGAAGTAATGGATGCATTCCTAGAGATGTATCAACTACCAAAACTGAACCAGGAAGAAATAGAAAACCTGAACAGACCTATAACCACTAAGGAAATAGACGCAGTCATCAAAAATCTCCCAAAACACAAAAGCCCAGGGCCAGATTGCTTCCCAGGGGAATTCTACCAAACATTTCAAGAAGAATTAATACCTATTCTTCTGAAACTGTTCCAAAAAATAGAAATGGGAGGAAAACTTCCAAACTCATTTTATGAGGCCAGCATTACCTTGATCCCAAAACCAGACAAAGACCCCATCAAAAAGGAGAATTACAGACCAATATCCCTGATGAACATGGATGCAAAAATTCTCACCAAAATACTAGCCAATAGGATCCAACAGTACATTAAAAGGATTATTCACCACGACCAAGTCGGATTTATCCCTGGGCTGCAAGGTTGGTTCAACATCCGCAAATTAATCAACGTGATACAATACATTAACAAAAGAAAGAACAAGAATCATATGATCCTCTCAATAGATGCAGAAAAAGCATTTGACAAAGTACAGCATCCTTTCTTGATCAAAACTCTTCAGAGTATAGGGATAGAGGGTACATACCTCAATATCATAAAAGCCATCTATGAAAAACCTACAGCGAATATCATTCTCAATGGGGAAAAACTGAGAGCTTTCCCCCTAAGGTCAGGAACGCGGCAGGGATGTCCACTATCACCACTGCTATTCAACATAGTATTGGAAGTCCTAGCCACAGCAATCAGACAACAAAAAGAAATAAAAGGCATCCAAATTGGCAAGGAAGAAGTCAAACTCTCACTCTTTGCAGATGATATGATACTTTATGTGGAAAATCCCAAAGACTCCACCCCAAAACTGCTAGAACTCATACAGGAATTCAGTAAAGTGGCAGGATATAAAATCAATGCACAGAAGTCAGTGGCATTCCTATACACCAACAACAAGACAGAAGAAAGAGAAATTAAGGAGTCAATCCCATTTACAATTGCACCCAAAACCATAAGATGCCTAGGAATAAATCTAACCAAAGAGGCAAAGGATCTGTACTCAGAAAACTATAAAATACTCATGAAAGAAATTGAGGAAGACACAAAGAAATGGAAAAACGTTCCATGCTCATGGATTGGAAGAACAAATATTGTGAAGATGTCAATCCTACCTAGAGCAATCTACACATTCAATGCAATCCCCATCAAAATACCATCCACTTTCTTCAAAGAAATGGAACAAATAATCCTAAAATTTGTATGGAACCAGAAAAGACCCCAAATAGCCAGAGGAATGTTGAAAAAGAAAAGCAAAGCTGGCGGCATCACAATTCCGGACTTCCAGCTCTACTACAAAGCTGTCATCATCAAGACAGTATGGTACTGGCACAAAAACAGACACATAGATCAATGGAACAGAATAGAGAGCCCAGAAATGGACCCTCAACTCTATGGTCAACTAATCTTTGACAAAGCAGGAAAGAATGTCCAATGGAAAAAAGACAGTCTCTTCAACAAATGGTGTTGGGAAAATTGGACAGCCACATGCAGAAGAATGAAACTGGACCATTTCCTTACACCACACACAAAAATAGACTCAAAATGGTTGAAAGACCTCAATGTGAGACAGGAGTCCATCAAAATCCTGAAGGAGAACACAGGCAGCAACCTCTTCGACCTCAGCCGCAGCAACTTCTTCCTAGAAACATCGCCAAAGGCAAGGGAAGCAAGGGCAAAAATGAACTATTGGGACTTCATCAAGATAAAAAGCTTTTGCAAAGCAAAGGAAACAGTCAACAAAACCAAAAGACAACTGACAGAATGGGAGAAGATATTTGCAAATGACATATCAGATAAAGGGCTAGTATCCAAAATCTATAAAGAACTCATCAAACTCAACACCAAAAGAACAAAGAATCCAATCAAGAAATGGGCAGAAGACATGAACAGACATTTTTCCAAAGAAGACATCCAAACGGCCAACAGACACATGAAAAAGTGTTCAATATCGCTCAGCATCAGGGAAATCCAAATCAAAACCTCAATGAGATACCACCTCACACCAGTCAGAATGGCTAAAATTAACAAGTCAGGAAATGACAGATGTTGGCGGGGATGCGGAGAAAGGGGAACCCTCCTACACTGTTGGTGGGAATGCAAGCTGGGGCAGCCACTCTGGAAAACAGTATGGAGGTTCCTCAAAAAGTTGAAAATAGAGCTACCGTATGATCCAGCAATTGCACTCCTGGGTATTTACCCCAAAGATACAAAAGTAGGGACCCGAAAGGGTACGTGCACCCCGATGTTTATAGCAGCAATGTCCACAATAGCCAAACTGTGGAAAGAGCCAAGATGTCCATCAACAGATGAATGGATAAAGAAGATGTGGTATATATATACAATGGAATATTATGCAGCCATCAAAAGGAATGAGATCTTGCCATTTGCAACGACGTGGATGGAACTGGAGGGTATTATGCTGAGCAAAATAAGTCAAACAGAGAAAGACATGTATCATATGACCTCACTGATATGAGGAATTCTTAATCTCAGGAAACAAACTGAGGGTTGCTGGAGTGGGGGGTGGGGTGGGAGGGATGGGGTGACTGGGTGATGGACACTGGGGAGGGTATGTGTTCTGGTAAGCGCTGTGAATTGTGCAAGACTGTTGAATCTCAGATCTGTACCTCTGAAACAAATAATGCAATATATGTTAAGAAAGAAAAAAAGAAGACGAATGTAGCAGGAGGGGAAGAATGAAGGGGGGGAAATCGGAGGGGGAGAAGAACCATGAGAGATGATGGACTCTGAAAAACAAACTGAGGGTTCTAGAGGGGAGGGGTGTGGGAGGATGGGTTAGCCTGGTGATGGGTATTGAGGAGGGCACGTTCTGCATGGAGCACTGTGTGTTATGCACAAACAATGAATCATGGAACACTATATCTAAAACTAATGATGTAATGTATGGGGATTAACATAACAATTAAAAAATTAAAAAAAAAAAAGAATATGGGTTGAAACTCCAGTGCCTACGGGACTAGACAGGCAGTGTTAAATGAGTTAAGTCAGCTGTGGAGGAGAATCTGCACACACTTTATGTGGAAGAGAATGAGGAAAACTGGAAAGCACATACCTCAACAGAAAGGCCCTGTGTTGCCACATTTTTTTTCAAGAGAAAGCAAAATTCCTGATTTTTATGTGATATCCTCCCATTGACTTTTAATTTATAAAACATTGTGCAGACCTAACACCATAAACTTATTAAGAAGAAGCCTTATGGAAGCCTTTTAAGTCTTGTACCCAGCTTCCAAAATTCAAGTTCCTTGAGCCTCAGTCAATTTGGTTTTGAGAGATGCTTTAGGCAGCTCAACAGTAATTGAAATTTTCATTACTGGTTAATGTTGTAATTGATTTTGAATCTTTTTTTTAATTAACATACACTGTATTATTTGTTTCAGGGGTACAGGTCTGTGATTCATCAGTCTTACACAATTCACAGAGCTCACCATTGCACATACCCTCCCCAATGCCCATCACCCAGCCACCCTATCCCTCCCACCCCCCTCCATTCCAGCAACTCTCAGTTTGTTTCCTGAGATTGAGTCTCTTATTGTTTGTCTCCCTCTCTGGTTTCGTCTTATTTCACTTTTCCTTCCCTTCCCCTATGATCCTCTGTCTTGTTTCTCAAAATGATTTTGAATCATTCAACATAAATCTGCCATTCAATGTTTTGGTCAGAGGCAGTTCTGTTTTTTGAATCTTGGTTAGTGGAAGCCACAGGTCTGTCCTTTTTTTCCTACCCATTCAGAGACAACTAAGGAAAATGGCCATTATATAGATGCTGAGCTGTGTAAAAGTGCACATTGTTAAACAAAGATGTTTCACAGAAGCTTTCTTTATTAAATTAATTGAATATTACACCCGTTGCTTCTATAAAACATAATGTTTAGACTACAAATGTAAAGCCCACAGTAGTGCCATTCTAGGAATATAAACTATCGAATGCTTTTCAGTTTAAAAATATCTTTACTGTAATCATTTTTCTTTATGTTTCCTGCAAAGTCATCTGAAATGCATTCTCTGGGATAGGTAAATCATCCCCTACTATAGCTAGTACTTGGTCATATGATTCATATGGTTTTGCACTGCTTGGGTAAGAAATCATTTAAAGTGCTGAGAATGGTTGAATGTAGCATGGAAGTCCAACATGGGAATTCTGGCTGCAGCTTTGATTACTTAGGTCGCTGATTAATTGCTCAGATAAAT
The DNA here is from genome assembly GCF_004348235.1 of Phoca vitulina. Lineage (NCBI taxonomy): Eukaryota > Metazoa > Chordata > Mammalia > Carnivora > Phocidae > Phoca > Phoca vitulina. The sequence goes on from NW_022589704.1 coordinate 49,490,243, forward strand.
AGATAGATACGCATTTACTCTGAGCCAAGGCAATAGAAAAAATCTTCTATGACCCGATAAGGAACAATGAGCTATGCCCTCAGAAACCCGCTGTTACTCAGCCAATGCCTCCAAGTTCAGAAGTTTTGTTTTTTTTTTAAAGAAATGAAATGTTGCTGAAGATGAGTTTTTAAATTTTTTTATCAATTTTACAAAAAAAAAAAGTTTTAAAGGCACTTCAGACTAATACTAGGATAATTCATTTGTATTCCAATTATCTTTATGTCAAGTTGGGAAGATTACAGGTTTTGAAATACATCAGATATGGGTTCAGATCTGTCTCTTAGCAGACCTTGGGCAATGTCCATTAATGAGTCTAAGCCTCAATTTCTTCATTCATAAAATACCTATCTGTAGTATTCTTAGAAAGATTAAATGAGATAAAGCACAATGTTTACTTAAGGGCATTATTTATAGTCCCATACATATTTAAAGGTGCCTCTCTCCATAAAATAAATGTATCTAGAAAATGGGTTACCCCTAAATTAAAAAAAAAAGGAAACTCACAAGGTTGAATGAAACTATATTTAATAAAATTGCTCATTATATAATGGCTACCTGATTTACTTTTCATGTTCAGTACTACCTACCATGTGCCCAGAGTATATTATATTTACTATTATAAATAGTATATTATAAATATTTACTATCAAAGGAAAACTGTTTCTCTATTCACATTGCTTCTGACATGAAATTGGGGGTGGGGATCAACCAATTTTCCAACTCTCTGAACACCAAGGGGGTGTCCTATAATTTAATTCAACTCTAACACTACCAACCTGGAGTGAGTGTCCACCTCTACAGATTTAAGGGCTCAGTCCCACAAGACTGCCCGCACTTCAGATACCAGCTGCAACTAATGGGTCTCCAGGGTACCCAGACTTCTGTCCAACTTGGCTACCAAGTTGAGGGTTCCCATTATCACTCCCTCAGTTATGATAAATTGCTAGAATGTTTCACAAAAGTCAGAGAAACATTTACTTGTAAATGTTTATTAGGAAAGATACTATAATGGATAAAAATTAACAGCCAGATGAAGTACATTGGGCAAGGTCCAGAAAGATACAGAGCACAGAAACTTGTGTCCCCATGAAGTAGGGATGGGCCACCTCCCTGGCACGTGGATGTGTTTACCAACCTGGACTCTCTCTGAACCCTGTTGTTTAGGGTTTTTAAGGAGGTTCCATTACTTAGGCATGCTTGATTAAATCACTGACCATTGGTGATAAATCAATCACCAACCCCTCTCTGCTCCCCAGAGGTCAGGGGGTGGGGCTGAAAGTTCCAACCCTCTAAACATACCTTGGTCATTTTGGTGACCAGCCTCCATCCTGCAGCTGTCTAGGAAACTAAAACCACCAGTCATCTCATTAGCACAAAAAGATACTCATATGTCTTAGGAAATTACAAGGGTTTTAGGAGCTCTGTGCCAGGAACAGAGACAAAGACCAAATGTATATACCTTTATTTTTTTATTTTTTTATTTTTAAAGATTTTATTTATTTATTTGACAGAGAGAGACACAGCGAAAGAAGGAATACAAGTGTGGGAGGGTAGTGGGAGAGGGAGAAGCAGGCTTCCCGCGGAGCAGGGAGCTTGATGCGATGTGGGGCTCAATCCCAGGACCCTGGGACCATGATCTGAGCCGAAGGCAGATGCTTAACGGCTGAGCCACCCAGGCTCCCCTGTATATACCTTTATTACATAATAATATCACAGCACCAGCCCTGAGGAAGAGCCAAGAATGTCAGGAGACAGAAAGGAGGAGCCAGCAAGTCAATATCCTAGAGTGTAGCTTAGTAGAAGACAACACCTTTCTCCAAACAATTGCAAGTGTCTTGAGCTATATGGGCTTATACCTTTCAAGCAAGCAAGATACAAAAGTAAAGGTTAAGGTCAAGATGGGGACAGAGTAGGGCCTTTGCCCCTCAACTACCCCAAAAGCAAACTCAGCTGGTAGTGTTTTCCTCGCACAAGAAAAACTAAGTATGAAATACACATACAATTCAATTCAATCCAGAAATACTTAGATCACCTATTGAGTGCAAAGATACCATATGTTCCTCACATAGGCACATTTAAGGAGAGCTGCGCCATGTTTAAATTTTGATAGTTCTACAATTCCCAGCTGTCCAAGGGAAAACAGTAAAAGCATGACATTCCCTGAATGGAAAATGGCTGCCTGTCGGACCCTTGTGCACAGCGCACACTGAGGCATGTACAGAGCAGGAGTGTAAGATGGAGCATATTGATATCCTGCTCAGGGAGGAAGGTCTAAATGACAATAAGCTCATTTGTTTCTGGTTAATTCTTTTGACCGTACGGAACTCAAGTTACCTCGGGGCGGAGGCGGTGGGGGGGAATGTTTGGAAAGGTAGGGTCATAAAGCTATATAAACTGAAATCAGACTTGAACTAGTCAAACATGGAGGCAACTCAGGGAATTGACCTTTCAGTCATGCCCAAAGGTCATACGGTCTCATATTCCATCTCTGGGAAAATACGTTAGATTATAATTTCAGTTCTTCATAAATCCTCATGGCCCCAGCCCTACCATGCAATTTCCCTCTTTGCATCCTTTTCATCCTCCATTTTTTCAATTGAAGTAGAGTTGACACACAATGTTACATTAGTTTCAGGTGTGTGACATAGTGATTTGACAAGTCTATATGCTATGCTCACTACAAGTGTAGCTGTCACCATGCATTATTACAACACCATTGATATTCCTTATGCTGTACCTTTTATCCCTGTGACTTATTCATTCCGTAACTGGAAGCCTGTATCTCCCACTTCCCTCCACCCATTTTGCTCATCCCTCTACCCCTATTCCCCTGGCAACCATCAGTTTGTTCTCTGTATTATGGGTTGTTTCTGCTTTTTGCTTATTCATTTGTCTTGTTTTTTAGATTCCACATATGAATGAAATCATACAGTATTTGTCTTTCTCTGTCTCTGACTCATTTCACTCAGCATAATACCCTCCAGGTCCATGCAGGCTATTGCAAATGGCAAGATTTCATCCCTTTTTCTGGCTAATATTCCACTGCCCTCCATTTTTAATTGCAAGGATTATCCATGTTTTCTAATGAAAATTACTAAGAGATAATCTGATGTTCCAAACTCATCTCTTCCTGTCAGTTGATGCAAAGGTTATTACCTAGACTGGCTGACCTTGGGTCATGGGTGACTGCTCTAAGTCAGCTGGCTGAAAGAGAGTGACTAGGGAGGGAAGGATTAATGGTTTACACCCTAGCACAGCCATGGGCCTGTGTGCTGACAAGCTCCCCGACTGTGATCTACACACCCTTGAAAGGGTAAGTGTAGAAGAAAGAGCAGCATCTCCAGTCTCATCAAGTCTAGTCCTGATACTGTGAACAATAATAGTTATCAAAAGGTAGGTAGGTAGGTAGAGAGAGAGATTTGATTGACAATATTTGAAATTTTCTTCTCCAAGTTCCACTAGGAACTTCAGAATCACATTTAAATGCAAAATCCAAAGTTTCAAAACACATGAAATTACTTAGAGCAAAAATAAATGGGTACCCAAAAATGGTCCACTAGACTTAAATTAGAAAAATGGACATGATTTCCTTCAATTTGGTGAATGTATGAACCAAAGTATTGAGTAAAGTGAGTTTTACAAAGCCTTTTTAAGGCTTTTTTTTTCCTCATTCTCTAAAGGAGACCAAGAATTTCCCAGATCAGGTAAATAAAATAAAATATACAGTGTCAGCCACATAGTCACTTGTTGACCTCCCATCTCAAAAGGATGGTGACACATCCATTTGGATGTTCTGTAAATGACAACGAAAAGTGAATCTTAATAAAAATGACAGTAGCAATTACTTCCCACCGGGAAGATGATGAACAGCTAAATGAGATAGCTGGATTCTCAAGGAAATTAAAGTGAATGGAATCTGACACTTTGTCACTATTTTACTTGCCCACAGAAGGAGTGAGTTGGATGCCAAAGATTGAAACAGGTTTTTCCAGGAGAAAAGTATCACAAAAAAAAAAAAAAAAAAATTCAGGTCAAGTCAGAACAAGAAATGAAGGCATTATATTTACTAAAGAACAGCTCTGTTGGGTAGCTCTAAAATGGGAAAATATGGAGGTGGAGTTTTAATCACAGATTCCTTAAAGGTCATGGGAAAGCAATGAACAAGAACTGCTTTTGAACAGCTTAAAATTACAAGCATGCTCCAAACCTAGAAATTAAGAATGGGAAAGGATAAGTTACCTTTTTTACTTTATTATTTCTAAACCATCATTTAAGAAGTTTTGTATTGTTGGGGCACCTGGATGGCTCAGTCGGTTAAGTGTCTGCCTTCGGCTCAGGTCATGATCCTGAAGTCCTGGGATGGAGCCCCAAGTCGGGCTCCCCACTCAGCAGGGAGTCTGCTTTTCACTCTCCCTTTGTCCCTATACCCCCCTCCCGCCCCACACTCATGCTCACACGTGCGTGCTCTCTCTCAAATAAATAAATAACATCTTAAAAAAAAAAAAGAACCCCTGTATTGTTTACCTCATGGTACTAGGTATGCTTCATTTCCTACTCCCTTTTTCCCCTCTTGTCAAGATTTCACAATAGAATATTTTATCATGTTTTTAGGATCAGTGTTAAATTACCACATCTTTATTATAACCTAACACGTATACCAATTATCTTAGTTTCATTACAACCTCTAATTCCCATAGCTGGGAGGCTGCCAAACAAATTCATTTTCACTTCCTTCCTTTAGATTTGAAAACAAACTTTTTATTATTCATATCTGTATCTAAATGCATTAAATTCCCTTTATCATTATGTGTACTACAAGGGTGATCATGACAGGTTCTTCAGTGGAGCCTTAGTAAGACCCAAGGCTTTAAAATGGCTGATTGTGGCTAATAATCTTAATTCCTTTCCATAACAAACACACTATCTGATGCATATATCTTCCCTGCAAAATCACTTGCTGTTACAAGTTGCTTTTTCTCTCTTAAAATGTTACCTTCCTTCCTAACCATTGCTTAAAGCACCAGGCGACTAATCTTTAAAATCCTGAGCTTAATTTTTTTCTATGCCTTGAAATATCAATAAAACACAAATGAGAAAAGAAAGATCAAAAAATAACCATTACATTATTTATGCTGATAGTAAATAACCTAGGCAGGGTGAGAAGAGAGCTGTCAACAACAGCAGCATGACCAATAACAGCAGGAACCACAAATTTTTCACTAGTTTTCCGTCTAGTATCTGTAATTTTCTCTTTGGCTCTAGATATTATTTACTTAATAAGATTTATTGAATTAGTCAATATTCATTAGATATCTGTATTATATACATTGCTATTTTCAGAGAAGTGAAGATAAGATAAATAAATTGCACAACAGGTAGTACAGATCACAAAAGATGTAGGATGTAGTAGAGAACATTCCAGAAAGAGGAAAGAGCACATGAAGAGACACAGAGGCCCTGGGGCGGGGCAGTGGGCAGGTGCGGCGGCTAGAATTCAGCCTTGCAGGAACTGACAGACATCTGATGCGGCTATAGAGGCCAAGATGTGCGTGGGAAGTAGTAAGAAGAGGTGAGAGGAAGCTGTGAAAGAAAGCAGGAATAGCAGGTTAAGGCATTTGAATTTCGTCCTGAAGCAGAGGGATTGGCAAATTTTTCTGTCAAAAGCCGGATAGTAGGTATTTTAGGCATTGCAGGACACCCCATGGTCTCTATCAAATATTCTTTGTTTTTTTTGTTTGTTTGTGTGTTTTTGCTTTTTACAATCCTTTCAAAGTATGAAAACCATTCTTAGCTTGCAGGCGGTACAAAAACAGGCCAGGGGCTAGATGGGACCCGTAGGCCTCAGTTTGTCAACGCCTGCTGTAGTCAATTGTTTATCTTGTCACACTGCCAGAAACTCCAGGCACCAGAAAGAGAAAGAGAAACCTGAAGAGTGTCCTCAAAAAAGAGATAACAGAGCAGCAGTGAAGGAAAAGTTTGGAGGCTTTAAAAAAAAATTCACCTGGTTGCCCAGAATGACCAGTAACGATATCACGATCCCCGTTTCGTTTTAGTTTTTGAAATTTGAGGTGACATATTTTGGGAAAGAATACATACACAGGCATACATTTGGGTTTATTATTATGATAAGTATTTTGATCTTTAGAATTAGTTGTTCTCCAGCTTTCAAAGAAAGGCTTTGCTTTCACAACCAGATCACCATGCAGTGAGTGCAATGGCCTTTTGCATTATAATTCATAGCCTCCTTTGAGAAAGCTTCTGAGTAGAAATCCTATCTGAGCAAATTTTATTCTTCCTGCTTACTGTATCCACATCACAAAATAAAAAGTCTCAGACACAGTAATGAGGGGCTTAGCTACTGAGATTTTCAGGTATGCTCAGGGAACCTAAATTAGCTCACGACACATGCCAATAGCCAATGGGGACATATCTCCCTGTGAAAAGCAAGCACCATACCTGTCTGGAATACTCTCCATAGAAGATGGGGAAAAGAGGGTACTCTGCATTCACAGTTTTAGTCCTTTGCCATCTACACATCAGTAGCCAGAGATACAGCCTTTAGGCTGACAAGGTACTTACCCTGTTCAATGCAACGTACAGCTCTGATTTTTCTTAAAACTGATCTTTCATTGTGCATTTAACCAAATACCCGATGGCAGTTCTTAATGTTATCATAAATTTATTCAACTTTTGACAACACTTTGAATTTAAACACAATGTTAAAACCTTTTTTCTGACCTTTTACCAATTGTCAGTGCCCTTACTGACCTTGCTAAATACCGCTGACCAACACGAGAATCTCATAATACAAAAATATCTCATCTTTCTCAATAACTCAACATGATGTTATTTTCCTACCATTTGTAGTATTTCTTTTCATGTTTACCTATGAATCTCGTTTTAACTAATTAAAATTTTCAATAAAACTAGAAGATAAAACCATCACATATTTCTGTGTATTTGGGAAGAAACAAGAGTTACAAAAACTACAGTGAAAACTTTAAAAGAACAAACAGAAAGAAAAACACAGTTCAAAAACTTAGAAATGAGCACAAATTAAGGAAATCATGTAGTTAAAAATATGAAACAACTGTCTTAGAACATGATACAGGTACATTTTGATTACCCAACTAACAATCATCACATATAATAAGACTCAGAAATGTTAAGTTTCATTAATGTCTAAGTGGGCAAATAGGTCTATAAAAAATGGCTCTACCTATTCCAAAGCTTATGTTCCTTGTTCAAAAATACAAAACAAAACAAAAGTCATAAGGTACCTACTGTACCAAGCACCAAACTAGACATGGAGTACAAAAATGAAAAAAAGATGATCTGCACCCTTTTATTATAGCCAAGAGGAGGCGACGATACCTGTGAATACAGTAAAATAGAAGAAATTCCATAAAAATGGTACACACAAATTATTGGAGTTAACCTAAAGAAAGAAAAAAAATAAAGCCTTCACAAGGTGACCTTTGAAATAGCTCATTTGAAAGAATTTTATAAACTGTGATTTACTACACACATGAAATTTCTCATCCCTCTATTTATAATGAGAGGCTCCTGGACATTCTTAGCCGAGCGATGTAAGCTGCGCATGCTCCCTGAGCTGTCCGCTGCGGCAGCCGCTGGTGGGAAACTGCCTTTGTCAGACCTCTTGATCACTCTCGCTGGAAAAGCAGCCACGCCTGGACGATAGGTCATGAACACAAGTGTGTAATGAGTTTTAAAAGTTTGAGAAGTCAGTTCAAAGAAATTAAAAGGAGATAAGCTCCTCCAAAGAGTCATTGTAATAACCTGTAAGAAAATCCCTGAGAGACCTTAATGGCCTTCAAAACAGATAGAGGATTTGGCAAATGAAATCATTGGTTCAAAAAAATAAATCCCAGCAGCTTTGAAGAAATCATTGTCCTAAAACTCTGACTTAAGGGAACTCAAACTTTTCTCCATAATCATAATGATCTTTCAAGTCCGTTAGTTACATGGATGTTGTCTATTGTTTTTTTTTTTTCATCTTTTCCTTCTTCTCTCCATGAGAAACTGCTTTCTATTCTTAATCCTCAAAATATTATTTCACATTAAAAAAAAAAACTTTTTATTTTGAAATATTATTATTATTCCAATTCGACTGTATTTATAAATTTCCCATGGTGGGGGCGGGGGGAGGCCAAGGGAGAGGGAGAGAGTGAATCTTAAGCAGGCTCCAGGCTCAGCACTGAGCTCCATATGGGGCTCAATCTCAGGGTCCCGAGATCATGACCTGAGCTGAAATGAAGAGTCACACACTTAACCAACTGAGCCACCCAGGCACCCCAAATATCTTATTAATTGCTTTAAATCTCCTCTTACTATTACTCTTGTGTTATGGTCTCTTACCTTCCAGCTCTTCTCACTCTGATTTTCAAGGTTATCCTGCAACCTCCACTCCTTTATTTGGCTCAGCACTCACACTTATAATTAATCTTTACCTGGCAATTGTATGTATACTCCCACTTTCTCCTTCCATCAGGTGAATATGGCCTCAAGTTCCAACCTCCACTCCTTTATTTGGCTCAGCACTCACACTTATAATTAATCTTTACTTGGCAAGTGTATGTATACTCCCACTTTCTCCTTCCATCAGGTGAATATGGCCTCAAGTTCCAGGATCTTATCAAATAAATTATACCTATGCATATACTATATATGCATCATCTGATCCCAAATTTTCAAAATGTATTTTCATCTTTTATCCAAACTATATCTTTTTTTTTTTAAAGATTTTATTTACTTACTTGACAGAGAGAGACACAGCAAGAGAAGGAACACAAGCAGGGGGAGTGGCAGACAGAGGGAGAAGCAGGCTCCCCACTGAGCAGGGAGCCTGATGCGAGGCTCGATCCCGGACCCTGGGATCATGACCTGAGCCGAAGGCAGACGCTTAATGACTGAGCCACCCAGGCGCCCCTCCAAACTATATCTTAATTATCTGTTTAAAAATACTAGGAACAACATTGGGGAGGGTATATGCTATGGTGAGCGCTGTGAATTGTGTAAGACTGTTGAATCACAGACCTGTACCTCTGAAACAAATAATACATTATATGTTAAAAAAAAAAAAAGAAGAAGAAGAAAATAGCAGGAAGGGAAAAATGAAGGGGAGGAAATCAGAGGGGGAGACGAACCATGAGGGATTATGGACTCTGACAAACAAACTGAGGGTTCTAGAGAGGAGGGGGGTGGGGGGAGGGGTTAGCCTGGTGGTGGGTATTAAAGAGGGCCCGTACTGAATGGAGCATCGGGTGTTAATACACAAACAATGAATCATGGAACACTACATCAAAAACTAATGATGTAATGTATGGTGATTAACATAACATAATAAAATAAAATAAATAAATAAATAATAAAAATACTAGGAACGAGCATAAGAAATTTTGTTTAGTTATTCGAAGTTTTATAAAGTTTTTTGACAGCTCCAACTTTTATTTTTGTTTTCAAAGAATTCAACTTGTTACTCTATGCATCACAGATAACTTTTTCTTAGTGTTCATTAAAATGATAGAATAGCTCTAATCTCTGCCTGTCTGCCATTTAAATGAAAAACTAAGTTATTTGGATCATATCTGCCATCACCTACAATGCTGAGACTTGATCAATTTGGCATTTTACGTTATATTTATGGCAACAAGAAAAAGTGGTAATCACTCATTTCTTTTTTCTGTGGTTGTCAGATATTTCTATAGAAAGAAAAAAATTATTGCACTAACTCTCATGTTGGACACTGTCATTTGCAAATACCACCCATCTAGCAATTGACAGTATAATGAAAGAAAAAATAAGTTTTCATCACAAACTGTACTTCCTTTTCTTCTACAGAAAAAAAAACTATCAAAAAATGGCAAAAATTCAATAATTACTCAGTTGGTGACAGAGGAGTGTTTAAGTCTCTACATACAAACTAATATGTCATCAACTGAAGCCCATCTTCAGAGCTTACCAGATTTAAAAAATAATGGGTGTAAATGTCAAGGCTTGAAAATTACTATGGTTGCACCTAATTGCTTGCTGTTTCATTTTGGCTGACACAGGAACTAAAAAACTCAGAAAAGACTAATACTTTCTTCCAACAGCCAACTTTCAACAGCATTAAAGTTTATGAGACACCTGACTTAAATCCTGTTTTGAGAAAAGTTCCATTAGGAACTCAGAGAAAATGCTAAGCATGAGCTTGAAATCCTTGCTAATGACCCTTTAATGGGATCTTACATGTTGTTGTCACACTCCATATTGACAGATTTTGACAGCTTAATAATATCCTTGATGAATCAGACTCAATTTATGCTGAAGACCTATGACTCTCTTATGTAACTAATGAAGTAATTATTGCTCGTTCCTTTGCAGAAGAAAGTCTTTACATGGTACTGTGTGATAATATAAAATCTCATGCTGTGACCCATGATAGCATCCTGAAAATTCTCCCTTCTAGAATACCATTTGTTGAGCTTTCAATAAATAAGATACAGACATTTAGGAAGGTATTTATTGCCAAAACAAAGATAATAATTGCTAGTATATTCTAAAATGTACTATTTTAGAATTGTTAGCTTCCAACACGCATAAGGGTAGCTGAAGTTGAAGGAAAAAGACTGAAACATTACTTATTGATATAAAATTTTTTACAGAACTTTAAGAATATTGATCTTATATACTGACCTCTGAAAGTTAATTTTTCAGGTAAATTCAACTCCCCAGAAGCTTTCCCAAACTCATGTGGAGCCTCAACGTCCAATTAGAAATGCTATCAGAATTCAGCACTCAGCTTTCTTTATAAAAAATATTCTTTCCAATTCTACACTAACTTTGATCTATAACCACTTGTGTATCTACTACATTAAAATAATACTATAAAGTACCTCACATTTGGATTGATTCACAAAAAAAAATCATTCTGAAATAATTTTGCTCTAAAGTCTAATCAACCAAACAGCTGAAACTATGTATGCTATAGTACATACAGTTGTTCCAATCTTACCCCTTTATAGAAATGGACACTGAGCTGTTGATTAATGTTATAGTTGGAACTATTCTAGACCAATGAACACAACCTAGTACTGTGAATAAACCATTCTAAGTATCATCCTAAGAAGCCAGTTTAGAGAAAGATCTATGTTACCATGTTCCATCTGTTCATCTGACATTTAATTGGCTTTTGGTTCTAGGAAGTCTGTCAAACCTAAAACAAAGTCTTCTGGAACTTTGGGTCTAGTATTTGGGGGGGCAGGGGGAAGGCTAACTATTATAAGCACTGTGATAATCACATACATAATACATTTTGGGTTTATAATAGAATAAATTACAGAAAAACTGAACAGAAAAAATGGCCAACCTCAGAGCCCTACTCAACGTCACTAAGCCTGGACTCAAAAATAACTGCAACAGAGCTCATGACCAAGCAACCAACAGCCACACTTGGGGATGGGAGGAGGGAGTTGGATACCACCCTAAATTATACTAAACTAAACTTCACACACTAAAGCTGGAAGGGGAAATGAAGAAGGGAAGTCTCATTTATTTAGCAAATACTATATGTCAGGTCTATACTAAGACTGTCTTAATCCATAAAAAGCTGCCTTAATCAATGTTCAGAATGACCTTGTAAGAAAGGTAAGACTAGCCTTATTTTACAGATGAGTAAATAAGATCACTTACAGAGGAGATGGGTATGAAAGACAGAGCTGAAGCAGATACCCAGCTCCTTTCATCCCAGAGCCATCCACTTTTTCACCAGTCTGAGCTAGGGGAATTTTCCCTGGACGGGGGGAATATGTGTTAGTGTCATCCAATGTCCACTCAAAGGTTGTCATGAGCTCTTTATCTATTTGGTAGTTCCCCTGAGCCATGAATTTCTAGAAAGCAAAATGAGCAACTTGCCTTTTGGTTACTTAATCTCTGACACCATTGTTGAACACTTTAGTAGAGATTTTTTCCCCTGCAGCACCTAAGAATCACTGCTCTACACCCAAATGTCACATAATACTAATGGGGCTGTAAAATCAAATACAAATGGAAAGGCTTTCTCTCTTATCATAACCAACTTAAGCATTACTATAGGCATAAGAATGAAAACTTTCAGTGTTTTCTATTAAAGTAAAAGAGAAAAAGAGGAAGAAAGAAAGGAAGAAAAAGAAAGAAAGAAAGAAAGAAAAAGAAAGAAAGAAAGAAAGAAAGAAAGAAAGAAAGAAAGAAAGAAAGAAAGAAAGAAAAGAAAAGAAAGCACTATTTTCACATTGCAACAGCTTCCCAATAATGCAAGGTCCATGACTGTGCCATCAGTTAGAAACAACTGGTTTAAAGTGGCATAAAGATGACCTTAATGGACATATATGATACTTGTAGGGTTGTAAAACTAATTAGCATATCAATTCAAGACACAGAATTTTTTCTTTCTAAATTTTATTGGATGATTCATATTCCAAAAGATTAGACAAGTATAACTGTAACGTTTCCCAGAGCAAGTTTTTATTTGTTAAAGTTTTCCTTTTAATCCAGCCAAGAAAAGGAAGTAATTAAATTTGATATAGTTTGGGGACCATGGCTAAAACTATTAAGCCCTGAAACTCCTCTTTAATGCCAAATCCAGAATGCTAAACCACAGATCTTGCCAGCATATGTCTCTTTTAAAACAAGACTAGGCAGACCAATACCCTTGAATTTCTCACTTTCCCCTCGACATTTCATCCCAATCACATCTCAGTATCCAATTAAATGCTTTCACTTACCATTAGAAGGACTGATCATTGTTAGCCTTTGCAACAGTGCTTATAGCTGCCTGACAGGCCAGCATCAGTTAATCCTATGGAGGTCTACTTCAATTTGTCATTGTCCAAAAGGTTTGATATTCCTTGGATATAAATTCAAGACAGGAATGCTTAAAACAGTCAGATGGCTTAGCTCAACGCTGAGCACAGCTGGTATATGGATGTATCATTATGGACAATCATTCAGAATCTTCTCTGGTAGGAGACAGGTAAAGTCTTGCTTCTCTATGCCAGACGCCTGGACAGGTACCAGCATAGCCTTTTCATTAAAGCTCCGTGACTGCTTCTAACATCAGCTTGCCCTCGCTTCTTTTCAGAGACTGTCACGACACCTACCCTCATAAAGCCAACCCAGAAACAAGTACCCCTTGGTTGTGATCTTCAACTAGATGTTTTTAAGCACTAAGAAAAGAAGGCGCTGAAATCATATCGCATCAAACAGTATGAAATTAGAGCACTTAGGACCAAGGCAACAGCATTACTCCTTCATATTCATGAAGAGATTTTCTTTTACAGCATTTTTCAGATATGATAACTTCTGTGTGCACAACCTTCCCACGAGGGATACCAGTGGGAGGACGATCATCCAGATTTTATACACCAGTGATGGCAAACAAAGTCCAGAGAAGAGAGCAAGGTTTTTATATTCCATGTCCCTGGAGAGCTGGGGAAATAATTCAGGTCTTTCAAGTCTTAGGAATATCTGCTTTCTGATAAATAGTGAGCTAGCTTTGTTACTCATTAGAGAGCTTGTTTTAAGGGGGATACTCCTTTAAAAATCCATTAAATGCTTTTACATCAATTTGAAGGATTTGAATTAGAAATGAAGGGAGGCTCTGAGTCCATGCTATGCCTGTAGCACGAGGGGAGAAAGAGCCTAACTTTTCCATCCCTAGGACTAGGGCTCTCTGCAGACTTTGCAATCGACAGATTGAGTTAATTTGTTGTACCTGTTATTTCAAACTGGCGACACGATATTTAGGTCGTCCATGGACAGATACAACAGTCGATCATTCATTAGTCTTTTAGCACTATTTTAAGTCTCATATGATGTTTAAAATATCATAAATCATCCACCAAATTTTAGATACTTAGAACAACATGCTGTTCTAATTGCACCAAATTCAAAAGCACATCATTCCCACCCGCCCGGCCAGGGCCTCAGCCTTTTATGCAACTTAGCATATATCATCACATCTCAATTGTTTTCCATAATTTATTCATTCTCCTCAGAGAATTTATAATCAGAGAAAACCATAGGCAAAGACACTGGCTAGATCTCTGACTAAATATTCTTCCCTGATAAAGGAAAAGCCCTGGTCAAAGGCCTAAGTAAAATTTAATTTTAGTGCTTTCTTCCCAACTAAAAACCTTCCTCGTCTAAATTTTATAACTTTTCTTGTATGCTTCAAAGCCACATGAAAATACAGAAAAGGGAGTGATGAGCATTTATAGAATGTAAAAGGATCCCAATGCAGCATCCTATCCCTCCCCTGCCCGGCTTTTCCCAACATCTACCCACCTCCCTCCTCTGGGCTGAGCTCAGGCCAGGCTGACCCAGCAGGAGTGCATGTCTATTCGCACACACTTCCCCATTTCCATTCCATCAGCCACGACGTCCTATAGATTGTGCCTGTGAAATATTTCTCAATTTTATCTCCTTTTCTCTAGTTCCACTTCATATCTTTAGTTAATGCTATTTTCATCTCTGGCCTAGAAGCCTGCAGTATTTTTCTAACCACAGTCCCGGACTCCAATCTCATTCCTTCCATGAATTTTTTAAAGTAAAAATGTGATCAAATTGGCTCTGCTGAAAATCCTTCAATCATTCCCCATAACCTTCTGGAAGATAATGCTGACACTTCTTACAGGGGAATCACAGGGCCTTCATTAACTGACTTGCAGGCCATTCCAGCCTTGCCCCTCTGTGCCCTCGGTGGCATCAGCCATACAATTACTCCCCCTCTTCTCTGTCATACATCCTGTCTCTGTCAACACACAGCTTTCACTTCACAGGATGTGTCTCCATTCTCTCCCTTAGTGAACTCGTTCTCATCGCTCAAGATAGCTCACATTTTAAATCCCTGGTGAAGACCTCTCTATCATTGGTACAATCTTTGTTTGCTCTTATCCCACCATATTAAAATTATTTATAAACTTCATTCATTCAACTAATATTTATTGAGTCCTTTCTCTGTTCCAGAGCACCATAGATGTGCCTGAGCACCAAGCAAAAGCAAAACAACATAAACTCAATCTTAGGGGGTTTACAGTTTAGTGGGGGAAGACAGACCTTAACCAAACAGTCATAAAAGTATATAATTACAACTGTGGTAATCTTAATGAAAGAACAGTAAATAGAATTATCAGAACCTAAGCAGGAGGACCTGATCAAGTCTTCAAAGTGAGAGAAGGCCTCCGTGAGGAAAGCACTTTTGAACAACTTTTAAAGGGGAGAAAGGGGGGAAAGGAGAGAAGGAGAAAATAAAGAAGGGAGGGAGGGAGAAATCCAATTAAGTTCAAGGGCATCCCAAGCAGAGAAAAGAATGTGGCTAATGACCCTGAATCAGAAGGGAATATGGGTCAGTCCTAGCCTACGTGTTGGTATGTAAAATGTTTCTTGGCTACAAAATAGTCATTTTCTGTCTTCCCCAGTTTAGGACTCTCTGGCAAAGTGAAAACATATATTCTTATTTAATATGGAGTTCACAAAATAACGTTAACTAAGTCAGATGATAAGGATAGAAACTCGTCATGATGTAATCAGTATATGTATAAGGCAATTCCTGTATACTTAATATTGAACTCTTATGATTCATCAACATCTTGCTGTAAGTGACACCAGCAAATTTCTCTTGATCAGGACATTCCTGCCACAGTAGGAAATTATAGGGCACACATGTATGTAAGCCCTATGAATTTGAAGAAAGCTAGAATTTTTGTCTTGAATACTAAAATTCATGCAACCCTCAACTTGGTCGCAGTAGCATAAATCTGTTCTTATTCAAATATATAGCATAGAATTCAGATCTAGAAGGCTGCTTTAGAAAAGATCTAGCCTAGGCATGTATCACTAACTTATTACAACCATCTTTCCTGAAGAGCATCAATCTTTCTCATGGATCAGTCCAATCAATTACTCTTAATAGACCAAAACTTTTTTAATTCAGATGTTTGGCATTCCAGGTCTAATCCAACTTTCTTCCTTGAAGTTGAACTGTGTATATACTAAAGTGATTTTTGTTACAGTAACTTTCTAAATAAAATTTTATTTGTATTTTTCCAAACAAATCCTGACTCTTTATCCACATTACAATTGATTAAAAGTAGACAGTAGTATCTGCTTTACATTTGGACCACTCTGAAGAATAAAAATGATTCAAGAGTTCCAGAGGTTTGAGAGGAAGCATTAACCTACACCAGTGCCTATCTGTGGGTGAGAAAGAAGACAGATGCTGCTCTTTGCTCACAAAGTAACAGCAGGGTGGCCCTTCACTCCCCTTATCTCTTCTCCTAATGAGCTAGCCCTAAATAAAAGCAGTGCATTTCAGAATGTACTGCAACAGGATTTCTGGCTCCACATCAAGGCAAGCCAAGCCAGGATGAGACTCCTGAAGAAGTCATAGCCAACCTACTGGCATATATAGAATGACTTATTTAATTATACTAGGAAGAGAACATGCGCTTAATGCTATTGGGGAGGGCTTCAGCCACAACTTGATCTGATTTGGGGGAGGTAGTACCAAACACGTGAACCAGCTAAGACAGAAAGGTGTCCACTCTAGAAGTTACCTTAAAATAAAAATCAGTATTGAATCACTGGCATGAGAATAGACTCTATGTTGTTTTAGCTTAGCTTTACCTTGAAAGGACTTTAGAAACTTAACATTTTTAGTCCTTCTGCCTCTAGTCATGCCCTACTTCTAATCATTCTGTGTACTATAATCAAAACGATTTTTTTTAAATCACAAGATGTTTTATGCCCATCTCCATTTAAAATATTTAGTGGCTCCCTTTGCTGTCAGTGGAAAGTTAAATCATTTGATAAGGCTTATCACACTATCCATGATCTGAGCCCAGCTTATCTCTAGCTACTCCATCCTCCCCCTGTTCTCTGCTCCCACCATATTGAATCGCCTTCAGTTCCTCAAAAGTGAAGCTGATGTTATCACTCACTTCTCGACGTTTGCACATGATATTCCTTCTGTCAAGGAAACAGTGCCACCATCCCCAGTTCACTTAGCCATCTCCAGCTTCTCTATAAGGATCAAGTGATATTTCACCTCTTGTAGGAAGGGTACTTGGATCTCTAAATTCAGATTCTGTGCCGTTGCTACATGCTTCTATAGCAACCTGCCCTTTCTCCACCACAGCAATTATGGTCTATTGTGAGCACTTAGTTAATGAACTGTGTTCCCCACTACATTGTAAGTCTATGAGGGCAGAGAAATTGTCTGTCCTGCTCACCAGTAAACACCTAGCTTTTAGCATCAGGCCAGCCACATAAAATCTGATAAGGAAATCACCAAGTTCTCCAAAATTCAGATACTAAAACTTTTCTTCAGTGAACAAATTAGTCAGATTCCCTATCTCATGTAACTTCAGGAAATACAAAACCTACTTGGTTTCCTCCCTAAGTATTTGTATGAGTCTCCAAAGCAACATCCCATAAACCTGCTCCAGTTGTCATCCTTCTCCCCTCAGCCTGTCTTCTCCCCATATCGACATTCTTCTCCCTTTGTTACTTCACATCTGCTTTTGGAGGCTGCTGTTCCATATCACTTGGCTCTCTACTGGTATCTTCGTTTTCTATCGCTGCTTCACAAAGTACCACAAACTTGACAGCTTAAAACAACACCATTTATTATATCACAGTTTCTGTGGATTAGAATTCCCCAAACAGACAAGTGGTCCCTTCCTTTGCTCAGTGTTGCCCCAGGCCATGATTAAGGTGTCAGCTGGGGCTGCCATCTCATTTGAGGATCAAGATCCTCTTGCCAGCTCACTGGTTATTAGCCATATGTTTGAGATATTTTCTTGCTAGCTGTTGGCCAGAGACAACTCTCAGCTCCTGGAGGCTGCCCTCAGGTCCTTGACACATGGCCCCCTCCTGCCACAATATGGCAGCTTACTTCCTCAAGACCACCAGGAGACTGGGGGCGCCTGGGTGGCTCAGTCGTTAAGCGTCTGCCTTCGGCTCAGGTCGTGATCCCAGCGTCCTGGGATAGAGCCTTGCATCGGGCTCCCTGCTCAGCGGGAGGCCTGCTTCTCCCTCTCCCACTCCCCCCTGCTTGTGTTCCCTCTCTTGCTGTGTCTGTCTCTATCAAATAAATAAATAAAATATTTTTTAAAAGACCACCAGGAGACAGTCTGCCACTGCTTACTGTCACTTTTCAGTGCTCACCTGAACAGGTCAGGATTGCCCATGTACCCTTCCTTTTGATTAACTCAAAGTCAACTGATTAGCAATGTTCATTACATCTGCGAAATCCCTTTGCCTTATGAAACATCAATCACAGGAGTTATATACCATAATATCCACAGGTCCCACCCACACTCAAGGGAAAGGCATTATACAGGCATGAACAATAGGGAACAGGATCTTGGGAGACATCTTTGAATTCTGCCAACCACACCTGGAAAGAGAAAACTCCCTCAGTTCAACAAAGTACAGGAGTTGGCTATGGTATTTAAAAGAAAACATTAACAAATTGTTGAGTATACCCAAAGGAAAGCAACTTAGAAAAGAACACTTAAAACTGAATCTGACCATCAGTGCCCCAAGAATTCAAAGGCTTAGCCTTCTGCAATAGACCACTTTGCGGTAAGACCAATCTACTCAGCCACCAAGGAGGGCCTTTGAGTATTTCTCCCCCTCCAGAATCCAGCACCCCTTGTCTTAGGCAAACTGGGACCAGGATGGGGGAGAAAAATATGTTTTCAACTTATCTCCAGTCCCTTGCCCAAATTCCATGGTTAGAATAATCTGATGAGGATAAACTCACTTCAAAAAACTCACTTTCAGGGTGCCTGGGTGGCTCAGTCAGTTAAGCGTCAGCCTTCGGCTCAGGTTATGATCCCAGGGTCCTAGGATAGAGCCCTGCATCAGGCTCCTTGCTCAGCGAGGAGCCTGCTTCTCCCTCTGCCTGCAGCTCCCCCTGCCTGTACTCACGCTCTCTCTCATGCTCTCTCTCTCTAACAAATAAATAAATAAAATCTTAAAAAAAAAAAAACTCACTTTCAAAAATGAAAAATTAGTGTAACAAAGTTCTGGGATGTAACATCAATGTGCACAAATCAATTGAGTATCTTTACACTAGAAACAACCAAAAAGTGACATAAAAGACAATCCCAATTATAATCACATAAAAAATAAGAAATACTCAGGAATAAACAAACCTGACAAAAGATGTACAAGACTACCAGTATGCTAAAAACTTAAAAAAAAAAAAAACTGAAAGAAATTAAAGGCCAGAATAAATGAATAAATATGCCAACATACCAACAGCAAAATACCTGATATTTTTAAGATGTCAATTCTCCCCACATTAATCTATAGATTCAATGCATTTGCAAATAAAATCACAACAAACATTTTCTGTAAACATTTTTGTGAAATTTTCAAATCGATCCTAAAATTCATATGAAGAAACAAAGGACCTAGAATGGCCAAAACTACTCAGCAAAACAAAATACATTTAAAGAATTTATACTACCAAATTTCAAGACTTATTTAAAACTACAGCAATCATGACAGTGTGGTTTTTGCACAAAAATAGACAAACAGATCAGTGGAACAATCCAGAAATAGAGCCTCACACACACGAGCAACTGCACAATTCAGGAAAGAACAAATTGGTAAATTGGACTTGATTTGAATAGACATTTCACCAAAGGAAATATATGTATAGCAAATAAAGCCATAAAAAGATGTTCAACATCATTTGTCATTAGGTAAATGAAAATTAAAACTGGTTAAGATACCACTAAATCCCATGGGAATGGTTAAAATTAAAAAAAAAATGACAAAACCAAGTGTTGGGAAAAATATGGAGGAAACAGAACTCTCATGCTCTGATGGTGGAAATGTATGTTACAACTACTTTGGAAAACAGTTTGGCAGTTTCTTAAAGAGTTAAATATACACCTACCATAAGATCTAGCCATTCCACTCCTAGGAATTTACCCAAGAGAAAAGAAAACAAATGTTCACATGAAGACTCATACACACATGCTCCTAACAGCATTAGTTGTAAGGATCAAAAGCTAGGAACAATCCAAGTGTCAACAACAGGTGAATGCATAAATACATTGTGCTATATCCATACACAGTAAAATAAAAAGGAATAAAGTTTTAATATTACTAAAATATACATGAACTCGAAAATAATCATGATAAGTAAAAGAAACTAGACCAAAAAAAAAAAAAAAAAAAGAGTACATCCTATATGATTCCATTTACATAAAGTTTTTTAAAATGCAAACTAATCTATAAGAAAGAAAACATCCCTTTTGCCTGGATACAGAGGAGAGCAGAGAGAGGAACAGGAGGAAAGAGAATAAAGAGGTATTAGGAAGCTGGGGGTCTATGTCTATGTCCATGATCTTGATTGTGATCATAATTTCATGATAGTTCAAGTACGTCAAAACTTACCAAACTGCACATTTTAGACATGTACATTTTCCTGATTGTCAATTTGATCTCAATAGAACTATTTTATCTCTATACAAACTATTTTATTTAAGAAAAAAAAATCTATTGCTGCCCTCATGATAGAAACAGAGAAGGTCAAGAACAATGAATAAGTTACTGCTAACCTAGGACTCCAAAAAATGCTCATCAGAAATTTAGGAAAACTAAAAATATTTTCAGATATAGGCTAAGAACTCATCATCAGCAGACCTATGCTAATAGGTAGTTTTAATATCAAAATAAAAATGAAACTAGGGCGCCTGGGTGGTTCAGTTGGTTAAGTGACTGCCTTCGGCTCAGGTCATGATCCTGGAGTCCCGGGATCGAGTCCCACATCGGGCTCCCTGCTCGGCAGGGGGTCTGCTTCTCCCTCTGCCCTCTTCCCTCTCGTGCTCTCTGTCTCTCATTCTCTCTCTCTCAAATAAATAAATAAAATCTTTAAAAAAATAAAAAAATAAAAATGAAACTAGAAAGAAGCTCAGAGATATGGAAAGAAATAAAAATCAGTAAAAATTACAAATATGTAGATAAATTCAAATGAACCTTAAATGTAAAACATAATAATGTATCAAGTTTAAAATATATATATAGAACAAAGACAAATATGAAATGAGACTGGAGGCACTACATTGAATGAAAGAATTCTAAGGTCTTTTCATTGCCCAGGAAGAAGGGGAAGATACTGATTAATATTTGACTTTGGAAAGTCAGTGATACATATTGGATTGGATACCACCTTCAGAGGTAGAGAGGAGGCACAACAGTCTTCTAAAGTTGTGACAATATTCCTTTCTTGACCTGGATGATTAGCCATATAGCTGTCTGCTTTGTAATGAATCATCAAGCTATGCATTTTTGTTTTGTGCATTTTTCTGCATATGTGTTATATTTTAAAATGTAAAGTTTTAAAAATTGGGGTAGGGGCAGCCCCAGGGGTCGAATCCAAACTCCTGAACAGTTTTCTAGCCTTTGCTCACATCAGATGTGCTAAAAGTCCCATTGGCCAAGGCAAGTCAAAAGGCATATAGCCCAAAGTCCGGAGTGGGGACATGCACTTCACCCTACATTAGGCCAGAGAAGGCTGGCACGATATATTCAGGGTACTAAATGAAAAACAAACAAACAAACAAACAAATGCAGCCAAGAATACTTTATCCAGCAAGGATGTCATTCAGAATAGAAGGAGAGATAAAAAGCTTCCAGGAACAAACAGAAACTAAAAGAATTTGTGATCACTAAACCAACCCTACAAGAAATATTAAAGGAGATCCTGTAATCGAAGAGAGAACCCAAAAGTAACATAGACCAGAAAGAAACAGAGACAATATATAGAAACAGGGACTTCATAGGTAATACAATGGCCCTAAGTTCATATCATTCAACAGTTACTCTGGAATATACTATACCATGCTATACTATACTATACTATACTATACTATACTATACTATACAACTATACTCATTGAATGTAAATGGACTAAATGCTCCAATCAAAAGACAAGACCCATCCATATGCTATCTACAAGAGACTCATTTTAGACCTAAAGACACCTCCAGATTGACAGGGGGTGGAGAACCATTTATCATGCTAACGGACCTCAAAAGAAAGCTGGGGTAGCAATCCTCATATCAAACAAATTAGATTTTAAACCAAAGACTCTAGTAAGGGATAAAGAGGGACACTATATCATACTTAAAGGGTCTATACAACAAGAAGATCTAACGATTATAAATATTTATGCTCTTAACCTGAGAGCAGCCAATTATATATACCAATTAATAACAAAATTAAAGAAACACATTAATAATAACACAATTATAGTAGGGGACTTCAACAGCCCACTCACAGCAATGGACAGATCATCTAAGCAGAAGATCAACAAGGAAACAAGGGCTTTGAATGACACACTGGACCAGATGGACTTCACAGATATATACAGAGCATTCCATCCTAAAACAACAGAATACACTTTCTTCTCGAGTGCACATGGAACATTTTCCAGAACAGATCACATACTGGGTCACAAGTCAGGTCTCAACTGATACCAAAAGATTGGGATCATTCCCTCCATATTTTCAGACCACAGTGCTTTGAAACTGGAACTCAGTCACAAGAGGAAATTTGGAAAGAACTCAAATACATGGAGGCTAAAGAGCATCCTACTAAAGAATGAATGGGTCAACCAGGAAATTAGAGAATTTTTAAAAATTCATGGAAACAAATGAAAATGAAAACACAACTGTTCAAAACCCTTGGGATGCAACAAAGGCAGTCCTAAGAGGGAAGTAGTTAGCAATACAAGCCTTTCTCAAGAAACAAGAAAGGTCTCAAATATACAACCTAACCTTACACCTAAAGGAGCTGGAGAAAGAACAGCAAAACCCAGCAGGAGAAGAGAAATAATAAAGATCAGAGCAGAAATCAATGAAATAGAAACCAAAAGAACAGTAGAACAGATCAATGAAACTAGAAGCTGGTTCTTTGAAAGAATTAGTAATATCGATAAACACCTAGCCAGACTATCAAAAAGAAAAGAGAAAGGACCCAATTTAATAAAATCATGAATGAAAGATGAGAGATCATGACCAACACCAAGGAAATACAAACAATTTTAAGAACATATTATGAGCAATTATATGCCAACAAATTAGGCAATCTGGAAGAAATGGATGCATTCCTAGAGACATATAAACTACCAAAACTGAACTAGGAAGAAATAGAAAACCTGAATAGACCCATAACCAGCAAAGAAATTGAAGCACTAATCAAAAATCTCCCAAAAACAAGAGCCCAGGGCTGGATGGCTTCCCAGGGGAATTCTACCAAACATTTAAATAAGAACAAATACCTATTCTTCTAAAGCGATTTAAAAAAAATAGAAAGGGAAGAAAAACTTCCAAACTCCTTCTATGAGGCCAGCACTACCTTGATCCCAAAACCAGACAAAGACCCCACCAAAAAGGAGAATCACAGACCAATATCCCTGATGAACATGGATGCCAAAATTCTCACCAAGATACTAGCCAACAGGATCCAACAGTACATTACAAGGATTACTCACCACAACAAAGTCGGATTTATTCCTGGGCTGCAAGGGTGGTTCAACATTCCCAAATCAGTCAGTATGATACATCACATTAATAAAAGAAAGGACAAGAACCATATGATCCTCTCAATTGATGCAGAAAAAGCACTTGACAAAATACAGCACCCTTTCTTGATTAAAACTCTTCACAGTGTATGGATAAAGGGAAATACCTCAATACCATAAAAGCCATCTATGAAAAGCCCACACACAGTAAATATCATTCTCAATGGGGAAAAACTGAGAGCTTTTCCCCTAATGTCAGGAACATGACAAGGATGCCCACTCTCACCACTGTTGTTCAACATAGTACTAAAAGTCCTAGCCTCAGCAATCAGACAACAAAAGAAATAAAAGGCATTCAAACTGGCAAAGAAGTCAAACTCTCACTCTTCACAGATGACAGGATACTTTATGTGGAAACCCTAAAGACTCAACCCCAAAATTGCTAGAACTCATACAGGAATTCAGCAATGTGGCAGGATATAAAATCAAAGCACAGAAATCAGTTGCATTTCTATACACTGACAATGAGACCGAAGAAAGAGAAATTAAGGAATCGATCCCATTTACAATTGCACCACAAACCATAAGATACCTAGGTACAAACCTAACCAAAGAGGCAAAGGATCTGTACTCTAAAAATTACAGAATACTTATGAAAGAAATTGAGGAAGACAAAAAGAAATGGAAAAACATTCCATGCCCATGGATTGGAAGAATAAATACTGTTAAAATGTCTACGCTACCCAGAGCAATCTACACATTCAGTGCAATCCCTACCAAAATACCATCAACATTCTTCACAGAGCTGGAACAAATAATCCCAAAATTTGTATGGAACCAGAAAAAGCCCAGAATAGCTAAAGGATTATTGAAAAAGAAAACCAAAGCTGGTAGCATCACAATGACAGACTTCAAGCTGTATTACAAAGCTCTAATCATCAAGACAGTATGGTACTGGCACAAAAACAGACACATAGATCAATGGAACAGAATAGAGAACCCAGAAATAGACGCTCAACTCTATGGGCAACTAATCTTTGACAAAGCAGGAAAGAATATCCAATGGAAAAATGACAGTCTCTTCAATAAATGGTGCTGGGAAAACTGGACAGCCACATGCAGAAGAATGAAACTGGACCATTTCCTTACACCATACACAAAAATAAACTCAAAATGGATGAAAGAACTAATGTGAGACAGGAATCCATCAAAACCCTAGAAGAGAACACAGGCAGAAACCTCTTTGAACTTGGCCGCAGCAACTTCTTTCTAGACATATCTCCAAAGGCAAGAGAAACAAAGGTAAAAATGAACTATTAGGACTTCATGAAGATAAAAAGCTTCTGCACAGCAAAGGAAACAGTCAACAAAACTAAAAGGCAACCTACAGAATGCGAGAACATGTTTGCAAATGACATATCAGATAAAGGGCTAGTATCCAAGATCTATAAAGAACTTATCAAACTCAACACCCAAAGAACAAATAATCCAATCAAGAAATGGGCAGAAGACATGAACAGACATTTTTCCAAAGAAGACATCCAAATGGCCAAAAGACACATGAAAATATGCTCCACATCACTTGACATCAGGGAAATACAAATCAAAACCACAATGAGATACCACCTCACACCAGTCAGACTGGCTAAAATTAACAAGACAGGAAACAACAAATGTTGGCAAGGATGTGGAGAAAGGGGAACCCTCTTACACTGCCGGTGGGAATGCAAGCTGGTGCAGCCACTCTGGAAAACAGTATGAAGGTTCCTCAAAAAGTTAAAAATAGAGCTACCCTACAACCCAGCAATTGCACTACTAGGTATTTACCCCAAAGATACAATTGTAGTGATCCAAAGGGGCACCTGCACCCCAATGTTTATAGCAGCAATGTCCACAATAGCCAAACTGTGGAAAGAGCAGAGATGTCCATTGACAGATGAATGGATAAAGAAGATGTGGTATATATATACACAATGGAATATTACTCAACCATCAGGAAGGATGAATACTTACCATTTACATCAACGTGGATGGAACTGACAGGTATAATGTTGAGTGAAGTAAGTCAATCAGAGAAAGACAATTATACAGTTTCACTCATACGTGGAATATAAGAAATAGCAGAAAGGATCACAAGGGAAGGGAGGGAAAACTGAATGGGAAGTCATCAGAGAGGGAGAAAAACCATGAGAGACTCTTAATATAGGAAACAAACTAAGGATTGCTGGAGGAGAGGTGGGTGAGGGGGTGGGGTAACTGGGTGATGGACATTAAAGAGGGCACATGATGTGATGAGCACTGGGTGTTATATACAACTGATGAATTGTTGAACACTACATCTGAAGCTGATGATGTACTATATGTTGGCTAATTGAATTTAAATTTTTTAAAAAAGGAAGAGCACTTAATGTCAAGAAATCATGCACCTATACTGAACACCAATTTATGTGAAAGTGGATTTTAGTTGATTCAATGCTCATTATGAGCTGACATTATACTGAGCCTTCCCAAAACCTAATGGGAGTCAGGGTGCATTTAGGAAGCAAAATACCTGATACAGGGGATACCATCCTATTCTTCTGACTGTTCAAACCACATATTATAAAATATGTGCCACTTAAAAGCCACATTTTAAGTATTGATAAAATGGAATGCGTCTAGAGAAAAATGACCAAGAGAATGAAGGGTCTTTGACTTGGGCTTTGAATAATGCTGTGTGATAAACATGTAAAGGAATTTGGAAAGTTTATCTTAGAAAAGAAAAAGGAAAGAAACAAAGGGAAACATGATACACGTCTTGAAACGTTTCAGGCTGCCATTCCTAGGAAATAGATTTATGCATTGTTGCTTTAGATCAAGGGTTGGCCATATGTAGGTCCAAAGGTAGGCCAACTTTTTCTGTAATACACCAGTTATAAAGTAAATATTTGGGGCCTGTAGTGTGTTGCAACCACTCAACTTTTACCGTAAAAGGAAAACATTCTCAGATGACACATTAATTCATGTGTATGGATGTTCAATAAAACTGTGCTTATGAACTTTCAAATTTGAATTTCATGTAACTTTCACAAGACACAAATATTATTCTTCTTTCTATTTGTTTCAACAATTTAAAACTGTGAAAAACATTCTTAATTAATAGCCATACAAAAATAGGCAGTAGACCAAATTTGGCCCACATGCCAAGTATGTCAACCTCTACTATAGATAACAATCTAAGATGTTGGGTCCTACTGATAAGATAGCAAATATCAGTTCAAAAAAAATAAAAACAAAACGTTATTTTAATAATTAAAACATAAAATGGTATGTTGTATTGATAAAATGTCCTATATCCCTTGGCCCACCTCTGAGTTTCATAGCCAATTCTTCTGAAAACCAATAGCTGTCCATTTTAAATACCCTCAACACTGCTTCTCTGCCTGAGGACTTTGTCCAGCATTAGAGGAGCTAGCCCAGCCCACCTGCAGGGCAGCCTGGGAGTGCTGGGAATTAAATTCTACCTGGAGTAATCTCAACCAATAAGGGCTAAGAGACAGGGAATAAATACCTCAGATTCCTCCCCTTGATGGAACAATTCTAAGGTAGGTTCAGTACTGTCCATCACAGAATCCCAGTTGTTAACTGTGCTTCAGTTGCCTCATTAATGCAAATTATATTGGCTTTGCCCTCTCAATGTCTCACATTTTTCCACTCTCATTTGTACTTCTGAGGATCACATCCCAAATAAACTACTTGCCCTCAAGGACTTATCTCAGATTCTACTTTCCATGGACTCAAAACAGATGTGCCAAACTGGAGTTAATGAACATTGCCCATCGGGATCAGATGATCCCTTACTATCAAAATGGAAGGGATTTTTAAGTTAGACTAGTGGTTCTCAACTGATTTTGTACCCTAGGGGACACTTTTTATTATCATGGCAGCCCCCACCCCCACTCTGGCATCTAGTGAGTAGAGAGGAAAGTGATGCCGCTAACTATCCCACAGTACATGGAGCATACCCACACAACACAGAGTTATCTGGTTAGATGCTCATAGTGCTGAGTATGAACAACCCCCAGTTAAAATGGAGGTTGATCTAAATGGATTCTAACATCCTGTACTATTTTAATATTCTATGATTATAAGAAATCACACTGAAATTCTTAAAACCTGATGAGCTTCAAAGGATTTATAATATCTTGGGAATTAGGTGCAGAATTCTTTCCTATGTCTATTTTTGCATTTTTGTGGAGTGCCCACAGCTTTCATAAATTTCTCTAAGGGGCATATGACCCATAAAGGTTAAGAACCAAGCTCTATAATAAATAATTCTTAATAATTTTACCATAGGTCTAAATCTTCAATCACCTTTCTTTTTTCTTTTTCAGAGTATTGAGGAATGCAAGAATTGCTTTTTCACATTTGACAGCAATTCTTCCTAAGGCTGTGTAATTCTGATAGGTATAAAAAGTAGTCAATAAGGAGAGTGAATTTAGTTAGTTAATTGTGATACATGAAGAGGACACAAATTCCCGGCAATCAGTCTGGCACCTTTCTCAAGTCCTAGGAAAACTTTTGTTTTTAATCCCTAATTAATATAACTCAGCAAATATCACTACATATTGAGGAAGGAAATGAACAAATGAAAACTGCACAGAGAGCACAGTCCTATATATACTCTTATCCCATATCTGTTTGGACAGAAAGCCACTGCCAAAGAAGTGCCTAAGATAAAGAATTGGTATAGACCTCCCTTCTGTAGATTTCTTAAGCTGGGGCCATATAAATCAAACAGGATTACTTTATCTGCAGCTAAGAATTCTGTAGAGACATATTGAACCTATAAGAGATGGCAGAACCTGGCCAAGTTCTGTCTTTTAGGTAATAAATTCTACTACCATCCTGACTCTGCTTTCAGTTTTCTCTATTTTTATTTTAGGGCAAGATATGTGGATTTGTCTGCAATATTAAAAGGATTTTTGGTTTACAAGGATCCAAAGTTTGCTGCCTTAGATTAAGTGCGACTGTTCTGGCATCATGCATATGTGAAAGAGAAAAATAATAAAAATTAAACATGTGTGACATAAAATTTAATGTAAAATGCAAGTCAGACACTAAACCACTCAGAAATAATCTGATATGCAATTTTTCTAATGATAGCTACCATTTATGAAAACTTATTAAGTGTCAGGTATGTTAGGTTTAGAAAGACAGATGGATAAATGGATAGAATATAGATAATATATAGATACATTAAACCTCACAATTATTTAAGCTAGGAACAATTTTTCTATCCCCATTTTATAAATTAAGGCTTGGCAAGTTATAGTTTACCTAGGGCTATAAAACTAAAAATGCCAGAGCAAGAATTTGAACCCAGGTCTCTCTAGCTCCAAAATTTATCTTTATCCCCATAATACAATATTGTCTTACATGGTATAGCTGTCTAATCAGGAAATCTGGGCAAGATTTGAGTCTCTGCACTGGGGATATCTGAGTCACCAAGAAGAATTTTGTAAAGTAGCTGGAGTTGATAACCTGACCTGGAAAAGTTTTAACCCTCAAATAAGTTTAGGGGCATCACAGCCCTCTGTGCTGAGCAAGTGAGCTGGGAGCCTGAGGTATTCATCACCAAAAGAGGCCAGAGCTTTGTGGGAGGCACAAAGGCATATTTAGGTTTTAAAAAAAGGGAACAGGAGTTGACTTCTATCAAAAGCAAAAGTCCAAGTGTGTCAAAAGTATCTGAGAGCAAGAAGTTGCTATCTACCATTCAATAATTAAGAAGACCAAGCTGAAACCTGGCCTAGAAGAGGTGAAGGTACTAACTTACACCTGGTTTTGACAATTAACTATAAAATCGATTTATTTTATTTTATTTTATTTTATTTTATTTTATTTTATTTTATTT